>NW_024064830.1:0-63477 GCF_009727055.1 Benincasa hispida | reverse complement strand
CATTGTTTAGTGTCGTAAAAGTTATGTGTCAATCTTCATGTTGTTCATGTGCCTTGTAGTTATGCATGTTTAGTGTCCATATAAGACCACATCCTACTTTGCCTATAAATAATGGCATTTGATGATCTTAACATCACACACATTAGTGAGAAATCCACTTCAAATTTTCACTAAATTTTCATATTCTTGACTTTTTCATAATTTTGGTTATTTTATTTATTATTATATTTATATACTATTATATTATATTTTCTTCGTATTCGTCGTACTACGTTGTGCTCCTCAATTTCACAACAATATATTTGTTTTTATCTTTTAAAAAACTAAAATGGTAATATAATGATTTTATTTTTATTTTTTATTTTTTTATTTTTTTTATTTTTTGAAAAAAGATCTAGTTAAATTTAGATAAAACAAACAAGTCTTCTAGACTATCGTTTAATAAACAATTTATCTTTTAAAATTTTGTTTATGATTTTTTTTAAAACAAGAGACTAAAGGAGAGTTGGATGATAGAGTGCACTTAAGTTGACACCTCGGTAGTATTCTCCTTGATAGCAATCCCATTTTTTTAATTTGTGTTTATGATTTTAAAATTGTTTACAAACATTATTAAAATTTGTCAATAAGCATGCTCACCATTTTTTTAGAGAAAGGTGCTTACCATCACAAGCAACAACAAAAGACTAGATTACAAGTCTAATCTTGATAGCTTTTAAGGAATTTGTATTTAAAATACTTTTAAACTTTTAATTTTGTGTCTAATAAGCTTTTATATTTTACCCCATTATGGCAGACGGAAGAAATTGTGAAAGTAGCCTCATTATCCACGCCTCTGGTTGGATGAATGGAGGACCAACCGACCCGAGTTTTTATGAGCGTTGGCGAGTCCTAGAGGGTGGGAGTATAACGTGGGTAAGGTAAAGAGACCGTCAAAGAGGAAGCCAAACTGGGTTATCAAGTGCAACTAAGATGAATGTGAGTGAGGGATAAGCTTTCCCCGTTGACTTACTCAGTAGTTTTAACTTATTGATTGACATTAACCCTAGATAGTTTTCAATTAATTTTGTTAGGTACTGGGGCTTTTCTTCTAATATTTAAAGCTCTTTAATTTGGGAGAGCATATGAGAGCAAGCAGCTACAGACTGTGAAGTTGAATGCTTGAAGTCATTTTAGATATGACAAGACAACTTAAATAACCTGAAGGCTTAGCCCAGTCTAAATGAAGATTGAGTCCTCCTTTCTCCTCGATCCATAGAGACAAAATGGTGCAAGTGTAGTAGTTCCAGGCAGGCAGGTAAGGGGGCTTCGCAAACAAAGCACCTACCTCGGACAAAGTTTTGTAAGTCAGTATCAGTAGCTAGGAATCGTCTCATGGGATGAAGGAGAGTGTTAGGGAGACTTTGTTAACATGCGCATGCTTTGTCATGTTAGTGTGGAAACCTTAAATAAACTCATGATAAAAATAAAAAAATAAAAAAAAACCTAATAAGTTCTTGAATTGTCAATTTTTTTTGTCTACGAACGATTTTACGTACCGTTTGGTTCATTTAATTATATAATTATTGAGATGTTTTAAATTTGAAATCATTTTTAAAATTATTAAAATTACTTTTTTTGTATGAAAAAGATCACTCATGTTTTTAATTACTCAACTTGAGTTCTCTTTGTTCAGATGTCAAGAACAATCTTAATCTTTAAGATAATACAATGTAATAGCTTCTCTATTCATATCGAATAAAACGATTTATCTTATTGATATATATTGAGCAAAGCTAGAAGTAATTTCTTTCTTAAAAAAAAATTGACATTTGTGAAATATATATTTCAATATGCTATTGGTCATAATTTCAAAAAAAAAAAAAAAAAATGGAGCTATTAAGTTGAATGGTATATATATATACACACACACTACATACATACAAATCCATACACACACATATATATTGAAAAGAAACTTCATCATAACACAAAGAAAAGCCCTCTCAAGAGAGTACCAAAAACAAAACAACAAAAAAAAACACTATTAATGACATAACAAATTCAAGAAGGGAAATTAGAAAGTCAACTTGTCTCATAATCTTTCGTATTGGAAGAAACAAAAGAAAAAAAAATCGAAAAACCAACGACATATCGAGTAATACTTATAACTCATATTTACCTTAATTATATTTCTTATTAAGAATTAGGGTTTGCTAAAAGAAAAGATGAACTTTGGATTGAAGTGATTGGGTGTCAATAAAACAGCCACAGCTCACACACATGATTTAATGATTGTAATGAAAAAGCATCCAACACATTGTGTTTAGGTTAAAACAGTTCTTTTTCTTTTCTTTTCTTTTTCTTCTTTTTTTTTTTTTTTTTTTTTTTTTGTCTGTTGTTCTTTTTTTTTTTTTCTCTCTCTCTCTCTCTCTCATTTCTTTATACAAGCACAAAAGGAAATAAAAAAAGAGGCAGATATAGTGTTATTAAAATTCAAAGTTCTGTAAATATTACCAAAAAGAGACAAAGCAACCAATTTTAATAAGTTTGAGTAACCTTAGAGAACAAATGCTTTTTCATAATTAGATTACAATATTTTCACCAACCAAATATTACCCAAAATTAACCAATTATAACATTAGAAGGTTTAGTAATGATTTTTTTCTTTTTTCTTTTCTTTTTTTTTTTTTTGTAAGTTTTCTGTTTTTGAATTTTAGGAAGGTTTAAACTTATAGTCCAATCATAAAAAGTAAATAACTTTTAAAAATATTCTTTTTTTCCCCCAAGTTTTCAAAACTTGAATTAACATTGCGTGATGTCGATAAAAAACGAATAACAAAATAATAGAATAATTTTTCGTAGAATTAGTGTTTATAAGGTGAAATTTCAAAAATTAAAAAATGAAAAGTCAAAAATCATTATAAATAGGGCATGTATAGAAAATAAAGCTATACAGAAATGTACTCAAACCCTAGAAGTAAATAATTAGGTAAACTAAAATCTCGTTTGGTAACTATTAAGCCTATTTCTTCCTATTTTTTATAACGATTTGCATCTTTCTTAAGTATAGTAGTTGGATACTTAGTCAAATTTCGAAAACAAAAACAAATTTTTAAAAGCTTTTTTTCTTAGTTTTTAATTTGACTTGGTTTTTTAAAACTATTGATAAAAAGTAGATAACAAAAAAAAAATAAATTTAGAGGTAGAAGTAATGTCTATAGACTTAATTTTAAAAAACAAAAACAAATACTAAGGCCTCATTTGGTAACTATTTTGTTTTTGAAAATTAAACCTATAGATACTAGTTCTACCTCCAAATTTCTTCTTTTATTATCTAGTTTTTACCGATGGCTTAGAAAACCAAGCCAATTTTTTTTAAAAACTAAAAAAAGTCTTTAAAAACTTGCTTTTGTTTTTTACATTTAGCTAAGAATTCAACCATTGTACTAAAGAAAAAATGTAATCATTGTAAGAAATAGAGAGAATAAATAAACTTAATTTTCAAAAACAAAAAACAAAAAACGAAATAGTTACTAAACAGGACTTAAATTGTTATTAAATGGGGCCTAAACGTCCAAATTTACTTATTTAATATCCCAATTAGGCTAAACTAAAATCCATCCAACCGTCCTATAAAAAAATAATTAAAAAAAATAAAAAATCTAACATGAACATAAAGATTTAAAGTCCTCACAAAAACAGACTTTATCTATGTAACCACAATTTTTTATAAGAAGAAAGTAGGAAAGAAACTGTATGATGAGAAGAGAGTTATAGGCTATGAAGCACAGATACTTCATGTGAAGTAAAGAATTCGTATCAAACACGTATCAAATATCGATACTTTTAGATACTTCCCAAATACGTATCTGACACGCGATTTGACGTATCTATTTCTACGCATATTTTTTAAAAAAAATAAAAAAGACAAGCAATTCATATAATCTTTCCCAATCTAAAACTAGGCACCTATTTAAAAAACTCACTACTTGAGTCCAAAACTAAAGGAAAACAAAAAAAATAACAGACCAAACCCTAAACTAGAATCATCTAATCTCTATCTTCACATTTGAATCCCCACAAAATCCACTAAAATATAAACTATTTGAATATTTTCAACAATTCAATGAAGAAGTTCTTCGTTTATCTTCATACTTCTCTATCTAATCTTCTTCTTCTTCTTCTTTTTCTTCTTATAAATATATGGAAAAAAAAAAAAGGATTGAAAAAGTAAAAAGATGATACCCTCAGCACGGAAATCCTAAAATCCATGTTTCAGGAGGACATATAAAACTCTCGAGATTCCCTCAAAATATCCGAGAATCTTTAGATGTCTGGACCTCTTACATTACCACAAAACAAATGCAGTAATCTAGATGTCGACTCCATGAAAAAATTAGATTCTTACAAAATAAACGACCCCTAAGGATTGTAATTTAGAGCTTTCATCATTTTGAATATATAACTTTATTTTTGGAGAGTGTTCTTCCAACTCTAAGAGATGGATTTTTCTTGTTTGGTCGTGAATCTAACCTAATATCTTTTTACCCGCTACATCACTTAACCTAATTGAGGACACTAATTTAATAGGTGTAGGATTTAATTTGATGAAATAATGAAAAATTTTAAGTCAAATCATCAACTTTAAAAATTGCAGTACATATTAGTTATCGTTAAGTTTTGTCATAACAAAGAAGATTTTTTTTTTCTCTCTGTTTTTTTCTCTTTTTTACGATATAGGTGAGTCGAAATTTACATCTCAAAATTGATATTATATATTCTGTCCGTGATCAAATGAGTTTTATATTCATGTTGTGCATCAATTACCGTTATTATTATATAAATAATAGGGTGAGAATTCAAGCTATTATATTTCACTTAATTTTGACTTTTAAGTTAGATTTGGGTATTACAATTAATATGTGGTTGGGTTTGGAGTCTTGTCATCATCTTATTCTCACACATATTTAGAAGATTGAAGTGCATGTAATAATTATTTGGACCATTCAATAACCTTTTCATTTCTAATATTCTTTTAAAAATTCAGACGTTTTATCAAACTTTTTAAATTATAATTTTTATTTTGTTTAAAGAAACATTTAAATTCATTAATTAATCGAATTCTAAAAAAAAAAAAACAAGTTTTTTGAAAATTATTTTTATGTATTTTTAAAGTAGACAGATTTTTTTAAAAAAAAAAAAAAGCAAAAAATATAACAAATACATATAAATTTATAGGTAAAATTAATGTTTATAAGCTTAATCTTTATAAACTAAAAAAAATCAAATTGTTATCGGACCTTGATTTTAAAAAATATTAAGTTTTATTTTTCTTGTTGAATTTTTATTTTATTATCTAAATTTTAGGGGTTTTTTCAACATTAAAGCAAATGTTTGAAAACCTTTTCTTTATAAAAGTAGTTATAATTATTATTTTTTTAATTAGACTAAGAATTCAAATGATTCCTTATTAAAATGTAAATATTTATAAAGAAATGGTGAAAAAATAAATACATAATATTCAAAAATTAAAAATTAAATAATTATCGAACAGGTCTAACCGTAAAATTCAATTAAAATTAAAAATAAGTCAAAGTGAAAATCCATTCATAAATCTAATATCATAGATTAAAAAAATAAAAAGGAAAAAGAAACAATTCTTTTTTCCCCAAGTTCAAACGTAGGACACAAGAATTTGAACTCTAGATTCTTAATTAATTTTCTATTCCATATTGTTAAAACTGAAAGTAAGACTTTTTAGAAACCTTTTTGGCCTCTGCCTACTGACAATTTCTCCATTTTTAAAATGGCATTTTTTATGTATAATATATCAGTTTAAAATCAACCATCAAAGTATTTACATCGATATATTCGTTGATATATCTACAAAAATTAGAGTGTTGGACAATAATATTAAGAATTAGTAAATATCTTCAATAGCTTTTATAAATATCCATAAAACATACAAAAATATATATATCATCTATTAATCTCAATAGGAAGATATACATTAATAATAGGTTTGTTTTCAAATATAGGAACATGAGCCAACTTATTTACAAATATAGCAAAATAACACTATCTATCAGTGTCTAGTTTAATCAATAATAGATAATGATAGACATCTATAAGTGTATATGATTGATAGACAGTGACATTTTGTTATATTTAAAAATATTTTAGAAATTTTGTTATTTAAAACAATTGTCTCTCATTATGAGATATTAAAAGTAAAATAAGGATAATTTTTTTTTATATGATTGATTTATTAATAGAAATATCCATTGGTATTATATATTGATCAATATATCTCTACAATTGAAAATACCAAATTAATATCTACCTTAATATTTTAATCCTTATATGGAACTAAACAAATCCCACCATTTATTGTCAAAATTTGAGCCATTCCTAAAGTTGAAAGTGTATGTTATTAATAAATATATTTATTTTTTCAGCAAATCCTATCGAGCAACGAGCATATATTTTGAAGTTTGTAAAAAATTTATCTCTTTCAAATATAATATTCCTGTGATGAATTTGGAGACCAAAAGACACACCTAAATTGCACTCTCTACTTTTTACTTTTTTGTTTCATGGAATTATTCATTTTTTAATTTATCCTTTTTCTTTTCCTTTTTTTTTTCCTACTGAAATTGCAGAATGCACTGAATGTGATTCTGATTCCTAAGCTAATTAATATAAAAGATGATATTTACGAGGTTATTTTTATGTAGGAATCTTAGAAAAATATGTTCGGTTTTTATTGTAATAATGTGTTGTGTGTCTGTAGATTAAATTAATTAATCCAAGAGCACAATCCGACATCATTAATTAAAACTCCTAATTCAAAGTAATGTTGGGTTCAGTTAATTAGATGTTCAGATTCATTTGGGTAAACAGAATAAAACAATTTCTGTCCTTTGAAATGATAAAAAGTAAGGACTCCCACCATTCATTGTATTAAGATTACAGATTTTTTTTTTATAGTTAAATTAGATATTTTGTTCTAAAACTTCCATAGATAGGTTATAATATTAAAAAGTTCAATTAAAAAAAGGAGAAGTACCATTGAATTTGATTATTTGTTTAACCTATTCTAAGTTATAATATTACTTTTTAATCTTTTATAGACATTTTAAAATAGTCAAACTTTACTTAGAATGTTAGGTGAAAATTAGAATCTGAAGTGGTGTGCAAATGACTAGAAATGAAAATTTGGACTCCCACGTCACCACTCCGTAACGAATCATCCCCTTTCAAATCTCAATTTTTATCTAACATTGCAGAGGATTTTTTTTTATTTAAATGATAATTTTGAAACATTTATGAAAAGTTAACGATAATATTGTCATTTGTGAAAAGAATGAATAGATATATTTTTTTAAGCAAATAATAATTTCAACAACATTTTTTTGCAATTTAGCCCAATGCTAATTAAAAGATGACATGACTTGATTAGTGAATAAATTTTGATTAATTTGAGATGATATGATAGACAAACTAGACAACGGAACAAAAGTGAGTAGTAATTGACAAGATGTGTGAAAATAATTTAAATGTTATATTAAGGAAATGGTATGTCATACTTGCTAATTTATTTTAAACAACTATCCACCATTTGTTTGTCACTTCGTGTTAAATCAATTCTAACATAAAATATGTCACAACAGATACTACATAGTTTAACAATTCATATTCCAATCATGTAACAAACCGAATAAAAAGCAATCAAAATTTGGTGACATTTATTATTTAACCTAATTGCATCTTCTTTTTTCCTTCTTTTTTTTTTTTTTTTCTTTACATTTTTCAGAATAAATTTTGTTAAAAGATATTAAGATAAAAATTGAAAACCACATTGTGTTAAAATCTAATACCTTAAATTGATTAATAAATTCAATGAAAAAGGTTTTAAAATTACTTATTTTTCAAGTTTTCAAAAGAAAGATTACTTCCTTTTTCATACTTAATCCATTATTTTTAATTCTTTATACATAGGAAATTCGCCTCTTAAATTGTATAACACAAATTCATAATAAAATCTCCTCCAAACGGAAATATATATACATACGTATATACAAATATAGCTGGACGAATTCTATGCATAATTAAGCAATCAGTGAGAGATATCGAATAGTTAACTTTTGGCTCCTACCAGTTCAAGTAGTTAACGAAGAAATAAAATTATTCTGATTACTACAATGTGAACAAATATCATCCCCTAAATCTATAATCAAATTTAAAAAGGAAAAAAAAAAAAAAGAAAAAGAAAAAAATGACTTCTGTAAAAAAAATTATACTACAACGCAGTAATTTTATGTTACAATGGCCAAAATGTTTAAAATGTTAAGTTTGTAAAAGCCTCAATCAGCAGAATCTGCACGAACTCAACCTTAATCTGGAAAACAATGAAAACTTGTTTGCGTGTCGGTTTTTGGCTACCAGGCTCTCGTTTCACCCCATCAATGACAGAATAAACCTCCACGGTTGCGGTAGTAAGTTCCACCAACAGTCAAAATCTTTCATGCACCCAGAGAAGTTTAGCAGGGAGGATCTATGAAGAAGCAGATGGCAGACGCCATCAGATCTTAAGTCATTCTGAAAGTATCAAAAAGATGGCTTCTTTAAATGGGATGGAGGTCATTCAGTGTGTCGCCCCCTCCAGGCTCTTGAGAATTATCATGGCTTATTTCGTCAGATTGCGAATGCCCAGAATTTTGATCGGTTTCAACTACCGTTGAATGTTTCTGGACAGTTTCTCTTTCATTAACGGGCTCGTCATCTGTCATTGTTGACCCAGTATCGGTAATACCAAACTTCTGTCCATGAGTCAGTCCTGGACAGACCCCCTGTGTGACATAAAAATAAGAATCCATTTGGTAAAAGATCAACCTAATTCGATTTGGCCATGGACTGCCATTTTGAATTGCATTAATTTCTGATGCCACTTCCCTCTCGGTATTTCTTTAACATATTGAACTAATTCTCTTTCATTATCGAGTATACATAACCAATAAACGCCTCTAATAACTGTTAAATATTCGTTAATGGCACATCGATCCCACAGAAGATGCCAATATGTTTTCTTCAAAATATTCTAACCCAATCTACCTAAGTGAGAAAAAGGGCTGTGGTATGAGTAAATTAAGAGAGCAATATGAATGAGCTTAAACCAATTTAAACTATTACCCTGATCAACCCAGTTGTTGATGTCAATTCAGAAAAAGCAGAGCTTGATGGAATTTCTGTGGAAGTTGTTCCCTCGGAGAATGAATGTTTAGCTTCTTCGACATCAGTTGCATTATTTATCATACCAGATTCCGGCTCCATTTTACTTTTACAAAAAGCCCCAAGATAAGAGCAATGTTCCCTAACTAGGGATATTTGAGGGGTTGCAGGCAACAAGTGGCCCTCTGTGCTAAAAACATACCTATAAAAGGAATTCAAGCAAAATTGCTTTTAAATATATAGCATCTCGAGGTAGAGAAAGGGTGTTCCATTAACACATAAAACTCGAAAAGAACCTATAGCTTACTTGTATGGACCATTTTCCACAAGGTTGTCAGGTCCCGCAGCCAAGTCAAAAAGAAGCCACAAATATTTTACCTAACCCAACAAACATGGACCAAAAAGTAACAATGTAAGGTAATAGTTTCTTTTTCCTTCTTTGATTTGGTAATGGGGGAAGAGTTTCCTCACCGTTTCAGCAAGAAAGAAGCTTTCCATGTGATCTTCTTGCTTGTGAAACTCAACATCTGATATAAGACAATATCCACATGGGCATCGGGCTCCATATTGCAAACTAGCGACCATGTCCCGTCCAGCATCGAGATATCTATTAAGAAAGATTTCAGACATAGAACAATTTCTAGGAATATAAAATGACTATATACACCAAGTAAAGAAAAATATTATAACCATTTAACAAACGACTGGGCTCTAAACCAAATCGTAGTGATTTTACTCTACACATCTCGAAGGGGTAATCCAGGAACAACATGAATACAGTTTACTCCCCAGGCACCCAATCGAGGAAAAAAAATTGGTGCCATAGAACAACAAGGCACATTAACATCTTGACATATCCTAAAAGTAAATGTTCTAGATTTCATGCATTCACATTCAATATCAAAAACTAATCATTTTCTGCCTGAATACTTGTTTCAAAAGCAAAGAAATTATATTAATCAATTTCAACGGCCCACTAGAAATGAAAGATGATATTAAAGAAGGCTAGTAGGGCCAGAACTTTATGAACATTAGGTAAATCCTACGCTCCTTATACTAAACTCTAAAGTATAACAAGACGCTTTACACTAGCTCACCTGGAATTTCTGGTGGCTTTGTAGAGCCAATAAGTGCTCTCTATTAACTCTGGGCGTAGTGGATAACTTTTCTGCCCATGCTGCAAGGTACATAATGAATCGGAAAAAAGTTCATTCAGAGGAAATAAAAAATTAAAAGTTGAAATACAAGTTCATTTAATTTAAGTTTCTATCCATTTGGTCTTTGAACTTTCAAAAGTGTCTAATAGGTCCATGAACTTTCCTTTTTATGTCCAACAGGTTCCAAAACTTTAAAAGGTATCTAAAAGTCTTTAAACTTTCAATTATGTGTCTAATAGGTCCCTAAATTGTCAGTCGTGTCTAATGAATCCTTGACCTATTTGATATTTTTTAAAATTCATGGATCTACTAAACACAATTGAAATTTTAGGATTCCATTACACACAAAATTCAAAGTTATTTCTAATAGATCAATTAATTCTTAAAAGAATTTGATTATGACAAGAATATGTTAGACATAAAATTGAAAATTTAGGCACCATACATACAGAAACTTGAGAGTTTAGGGATTAAATTGTAATTTAACTGAAATTAAATATAAGTACACAGGTATTTAGAGGAGCCTACAGGAACAGGACAAGGTAAAATATTAGTTGCAGTCGTTATCTTAGATTTTTCTGATAATAGGTTTCTGATGTTTGTCAGTAGCTCAAGGAAAACATATATATACAAATGTATGCACATAAATAGGTGGGTAGATGCAGGCTTAAGAAGCTGATACAAGAAGCAAAGGTACAGATATTTGATATGGATGCGACATTTACTAGGATATACTGATGGATAAACTCAATTAAGACATGTTCGTCCTCACATATGTGAACTCAATCCAGACAACATTCGTGAGAGTAAAAGATTAGTTCAGTAGATGACTTTCCCATCTGAAAGTGTTTCCAAGTTAAGGTACAAATACAAATAGAAGTAACTATCTACATTTCTTATCAAATTAATTAACCAAAGAAATTAAAAAATCAGCAGCAAGAATATCATGAACAGGAAGAGGATACAAATAAAAATTACTCAATGGTTCTGGCGTTTCCATCTTTGAGTTTAACTCCATTTGGTGGAAGTTTATAAGGAGTAAATATGGGCCTCTCCCTTTCGAATGGATTGGAGGAAGGATATAGGCACTTCCAGAACCCTTTGGAAAGGTATAGCTGGTTCTTTTCTCAATTTGTCCAGTGTTCGGTGGATGGCGGGAGGAATAGTTTTTCCAAGAAGGATAGGTGATTAGTAGATAGACCCATCTAGGCTTGCTTCCCTCCTTTGTATCTTTTTTCATCAAGGAGAAACCACTTGGTGGCAAATGAGTTGTGTCCTTTCAAACCTTTTTTTGCCGCCTATGCTGGGTCTTGATGTTCCTTGTCTGGTAGGGAAACTTGGATGTTATCGCTCTTCTCTCACAGAGGGGATTTATGTTGTGGTCTGGGAAGCAAGGATGTTCATCTTTGGAGCCTTTGTCCTTCTGGGGTGTGTTTGGTGGCCCATAATGGGATGGGATTGTAATGTAATGTAATAAAAAAAATCTATGTTTGGATTGAGCGTTTTGAGTCCGATTTGTAATACAAAACTCATTCTGTTCCAATAGTTTTCAATCCAACCCTCTTTCTCATCGTTTTCATACTTCACAATCTCATTTTCGTTCCGTCTTTGATTACTCACGCTTTCCAACACTCCTCTGATTCCCAGTAATCCTGATTACATTCTAGTTCCCCAAACACTCCTCTTTCTTTTGTGGGTTTTCTATTGAATGCCCTTGTTTCCTTTCATTTTTTTTTTCAATAAAAGTTCCATCATTCAGAAAATATAATTAAAAAAAGAGAGAGAGACTCAAGCAGTCGCAATAATAATGAAGATAGCAGAAATTAAAACACATTAGCTGACTCATGTCCAGTATTGAGAATTAAGATACCTGAACACTGAGTGTAGCAAGATTGAAACCCTCAGGTGTAAATCCATATCTCTTCCAGACACTAAAAAATGCAGCATGTGTCCGAATTGCAGGGTCAATATCCCCTGCCAAAACCTTTCAAGACAATAGAAGAACTTATATAACTCTTTTTTCTTTTTTTTCTTCTTTTTTTCTTTTTTTCTTTTTTTCTTTTTTTTTTTTTTTTTTTGTGGAACTAGAATTTGGATAACTACAGAAAACATGATCAACAACAATTAACGGTGTAAATATGTAAGAGAGACTAAAACCTGAAGCCCTGGCCAGAATGCTTGCAAACTGTTGAATAATGGCCAGACAAGCGCTGCTGAATCCATATTTACCTCAACATACCTACATATATGGATTAAAACCAGTCTCAGTACTAAATGTAAGACACACCCATTGATCATTTTAAAGTTAAGATAGGAGAGGAGGGAAAATAAAGTATCTTCCCAATCCTCACAATTAGACAGAGAATGCATAACCTTACCAAGGGTCATTGAATAGATAATGCATCGCAGCCCCATATGCTTCTTGAAATATGAATAGGTACTCTTCATCACCAAACAAAAGGTAAGCCTAAAAGCATGTATTACAATTGCAAAAATAAATTAACAGTGGAAAAATTATGGGGCATTAGACTGGGAGGATTAGCCATGCATGAATTGACAATTAGATTGGATAAGTGAGGAGCTAATTATTGAATACTTGCAGTATCAAGCATTTGGCACTATACCATAGGATGATTATCAAATACAATAATGGTAATTGCAGAAAGAAAAGACATCAACTACAATTGCCTAAAGTTTAAAGCCTGCCACGTGTGGTATCGATTTAAAAGGAACCAATTGATATGCAAAGGAAAAATAATAGATTGATAAAACAAAAGCAACAGAAACTTCTCATGAAAGTAGAAGGTAACTGATTCAGGCATGGTGCCACTGCATAAACAAAGGATTGAAGCAAAAATTTTCATCATCCTCACTAAGCAGCAGTGGATACATGTATTAATTATTAGATTGAAAGTGTACAAATATTTGTTGGAAGCATCTTTGGAATGCTGAGAAGTTGCTTAAATAATTCCTAGGAATATCAGACTAAGAGATAAAAACTTAAAATCAAATGCATCTATTAGGTTACCACCTAACAAGACCACTCAAGAACAACAAAAAGCACAAAGAACACTAAAAGATAGAAATATATATTGCAATATAAAAGGAAGTTAAAATATACCATATTCTTTCGATAGGAATACTCTCTGCCAAAATTCCCACATTAGAAATTCTACTAAAATCTTCACACCTTGCTCCCAAGGCCCTTCCTTTATTCCGATTAATAGATTGATTGGTAGTGGGCATGAACCAATGCTACTACTTGACCTCTATCCTATAACTATTAAAGTATAGCGCTCATCGAAGGTTGCACCAGTCCTAAAAGAATATAGTGGGGAGGTGCCACCTCCTTTTGCTCCTCAGCGTTTCCGTGTACGCAAGTCAGCAATAAGAAGTGATTAGTCTATCGAGGTTCATTAATCATCTAAGTAATTTCATCAAGTTACATTCATGGAGAGAGTGAAGCACCCTCAGGGTGGGGGTGCGAAGGAACGACTCTTTCCTTAATAGAAGTCTAATGCATTGGCCTAACCTTATACCAAGGTTTTCCATTACCCATATATCCATTCCATATACCCTAGATGCCAAGTCACATAACTTTCTCTGCTCCCCATCGAAAGAGACTGCACTAGGAAATAGAATATAGTAGGCTCTGAGGGTTTGGGAGAGAAACGTTCCTTTAGTTGTCAGGCTGAAATCCAATTTAATGGTTGTCTTTCACTCATAGGAAAATGGAGATTCCGAGAATTGAGTATTCCCCTATTGAAATCGGAGGTAAAGGAGTTTTAAGCCTCGCTAGAGGTCTTTTCTTTGACATTGCCCCCTTTTCAGGGTCCCTGTAACAAACTTCTAAATTACTCCCAAGGAACACCCACCGAGACCGAGCACTTTCAGACCCTGAGGGGCAAGGGTTGCCTCTCCTTTGGTTCACCTCCCCTGAAGGGAAAACACCTTCGTTAAAATGTATTTCCCCTTGTCAGAAGTCCTTATTTGAGTGAGAGCACCTCACCTCCGAAGGACTCTGACATTCAGGGTATGGAGCCACCGTCGTCGAGCATAGCATGTGGAGCGTATGCTAAGCGTTTAGGGGTCACCACTCCCCGTCTTAATACACCTTCACGTAGGTCCGACCCTTCCGGCCTTCTATTTATAACTAAAAGCCCTAACAAACTTACTAGCTATTCACTCATATGCCCCTACTAATAACAATACTAATGATCCTAATATTTTCCTAACTAGGGGTCTTACAGCATCATGAGCAATATCAATCCCTTCTTCAATGTTTCTCGAACAACATGGATACAATTCCAACCTTAACATGACATGAGCTGCTGAGCATGACCAGAATAAAGTTTGCAGTGAGATAATAACATTGCATACCAGTTTCACAACTATAGCATGTTTATTTCCACGTTAAGTAGTTACTAACCTTCAATAAATACTCATAGAAGGAATCAATGCTCGTACCTATACCTGCATCCTGCGAGACAAGAAATGAAGATAATGTTATTAGGATGACACTTTTATTAGATCCAAAAACAGAAACAAGAAAGAGGGAAGAAATATGCCTCCATAAATAAATACCGAAGGACTTGAATCAAGAAATATGAATATTAAAAGAGCGTTCAACTGCAGACAAAAGAGCATCTTGAAGTTAAGGAACCGCTCAATTTCCTCGTCAATCCAAGACCAATGTTCCAAAGTAAAAGGGTTTCTTTCTAGATACAACACCTAAAACCTAACTTCTATCGTAGCATTGAGATTCACATGCCATTTCAAGAACCTATTATATTCTCATATAGAAGTAATAGAATTCTATGTCGCCATGTGAATGGCTATATTCTTCTTCCTCCATCTCACTCTGAAGCCCTTTCATAATGGCATCAAGAAACCCCTAACATGTTTTGTAGAGACGGGATCATCTAGTCCCACATCCTCCATCTCACTCTCAAACCCTTTCCTCCAAGAATAGCATCAAGAAAATCCCTATATACAAGTCTGGAAGTTTTCTCAAGATGTAAGATCCTCTATGAGAACTTCTCCATACAAATAATAAGCAAGCTTAGCTAGCTTTTCTTAGAAACCGTATACTGAAGGAAAAGAGAAAGAGGTGTCTAAGAGAACTACATAACCAAAAGATTGAAATTTCAGCCTACAACAAGACCCAAACTAACAGATTGGTACTTTCCGAGCTTCAGAACTTAAACTTACTCCCTTTTAATTACTCATAAAAATCCACCTCATAAATTTTTCATCAATGCTACATCCATGAGATTTATAGTCTGGACAGGCCATGAACACAACAACCAGAAAACAGCACAACTAAAATTGGTACTCAAAGAAAGAGACAAGGACGTGAGTGGGAGCAGCTTAGGAGAGCAAGTTCCATAGCGTCGCACACACTCCAGCAAACCATAAAAAAACGACCTCTCTCAAAAAGTCAGATGGAGGAGGAACTCGTGATCATATCCTTAATATACTTATGGAGAGCAAACAAGATGTCAAACTCCTGAAAGAAATGTAACCAAATAGATATAGCGAATTCACAACTCCAAGAAAGGTGATCCAGGTCTTTCTCTCCCTTTCAACAAAGAATATAACACAAAGGCCCAACTAACAAGGGCATCTTTCTTGAGAGTCGATCCATAGTGTTCACACGATTGAGTAAAACTTTCCAGGTAAAGAACTTGACCTTTTTTGGAATCTTAATCCTCCAAAGTACATCAAACACAATCTCTTTACTAGAAGAAAGGTGAAATAAAATATGAAAGAAGGATTTACAAGAGAGATCCTCCAACTGGCTAGGGATCCAAACACACACATCTCTTCTCCAAGCCTAAAGTTAAACTCCCCAATCAAAAACAAGAGAGAGACAACATCCATCGTTTCCTTATCAGACAACGAACGAATATATTAGGGATATGATTATGGAGTTCCTCCTCCATCCTTATATATTAGCTAAAAGAGAAAAATGTCACGATTCTAATACAAGAAGAGGCAAGCATTATGTTCCAACCTTGTGCATAACTAAAATATTGAGATTTCAGCCTACATCTACATGACCTGTATTTAATATTCCTTTGGATAAATCAGTAAGATCAGGACATAAATCTTTCCATTTTCATAAACTTTCCTCCCATCTAATCATTTTTTATGTTCATGCCAGGAGAAGAGCTTTGAGAACTGCATAAAGCCCTGTTGTTTGCAACAATAGGGCATTAACAAAATGAACATGTAATACGTCTTGTTGATTTTCATCGGCCTGAATGTTACCTTCTGTGTCCATTCACCTGTAAAGACATTAATATGTGCACCAACTAAATTAAGCTTTGAACGGCGTGCCCATAGTCCACGTACTGCATTCTTTGTTACTCGTTCAAAAACTGCATTCCAATGGCAAATGAAAATGTGTGAAGTCACATGAAACAAGTGGACTGAGTATTTGGAGATCAAATGGCAGTCAACCAACTTTCTAAAGATGTCATACATGATAGATGTCAACAGATACTTACCAAGGACAAAGCAACGAGTATGAGAGAGTAAGAAAGGAAGAAATGAAGTGTTGTTAAAAGCTTTTGTATAGTTCAAGGATACTTATCCACTTTACTATATAGTGAAAAAGTATGACAAATAATTCAAATCATTTCACTTGTTCAGTGGATTCAAATTTTACTAAGGCTATCTGGACTGGTTTCTCTTGGGAAAAAAAATTTGTAGTGAGTCACAAAATAAATATCAAAGTCATAGCTATCCTTCATTGAATTAGTCATCAACAGTTGAACACAATGTTTAGTGTCCAATCGTAAATGTGTACTCTTGCAGGGGAAAAAAGGGAGTCCGATTTTGGCTGCCCCTGTTGAATTGGTTGGGTGGATTGCATGGTGCTCTTACACCCATTCTGATATTACTATCAGAAATAATACTCTAGACAGGTTCACATAAACATGATGGATATGCGTGGTCCTCGAATTGAGGCCTTTCCTTAGTGACCAAAAGCTCCAAAGATCCCAAAAAATAATGAATTAAGAGCATTAAGAACCCATGTCATATTAAGATACCGAAGTATCAATAGAGGAAATGCAGGCACAAATTGGGTTATTTTGGAATCAGTAAAGACAAAAATGAACGTCAAGTTGAGGTCATAACACTCACTTGGATCATTCGTCAAACGGCTTAGAACACCAAATTCCAAAGTTAAGGTCCCACCACCAGCCGTTGATGTTATCTGAGAGAACAAAATATGAGGATTAGAACCACAACTGAGCTTGCAAAAATAATTATTAGTTATGTTACATTAATTGATGGTTATCATATCATACACAGCAATAGTCCTTGGAATTTATACAAGGTAACTGCATGTCATATTTGGTAATCTATTTCTGAAAGTCCTAATGTGTTCAGTAAGGCAGAACGCAGAAGAAACCATCTTCTAGCTATGTGATTTCTTTATCAAAACCTAAATGGGTAGCCTGCTCTTCTAGTTGATCATTAGACATCACATGTATAGAAAAAGACTGAAAAGCGTTACCTTGCTTTCATGTTCATCAACTCCATACAGTAGGTTAACTGATCCAAATGGAATTCCTGCATAATATGATGAAATAGACTGTCACTGAATAGCCACCAACGGCATACAAACTTTGTCTATGGCATCCATTAAAGAGCTTTCCAGCTTAGTTTCATGAAAGTAATGGCTTGGAAAATCTGCTTTGCTTCTTAGTTTCAATAAACTAATAATAAACTTAAGCCTAGGTAAGGGCAGTTGAGCCTCAGAAAATAAAACTGAAGCATGCACTAAGATAGAAATGGTGGTGCCAAAAATGATCATAACCAACTTAAGCAGGACAATTGAGTCTCAGAAAATAAAACTGAAAAGCATGCGCTAAGGTAGAAATGGCATCCAAAATGAAGATCCAATATACATAGATATAGGCAATTGAGTTAGGTCGGATATCCTGTAATCATATGGGTAACTTCTTCCTCTTCAATGAAATCAAAAAAGTTATCAAAATTCAGTATGGAAAATTTGCAAAAAGATGCTCTCTTCATGTGAGCATAACTATACAAAGACAGAAATCATTCAGTAACAAAACCTGTAGGAGTGTCAAATGCAGGCAGTAATCTTCGAGCCAGATCTTCTGCCAAGTCAAGCAGTTGATTCTCATAGGATGCAAGTTTCATGCCCTATAGGGAGGGAGGGAGTCAATCCGATACTCATATTTAAGAACTGAACAACTACCCAAGAAACATAGGTATAATGTACTACACACATGGTAACAATGGATAAATTAGCTATAGCTACAAAAAAATACCAGAAGTGGACATCTAATGGGTTGATCTTTAAATGAATATTGCACGATGAGGCATACCATTTTTGAGAATACACTATCACAGCATGATGGGAAAAAGTTGACTTGAAATAGAACTTCAAAGTGGTGTGAAATATTCAAATTCATCGTTATCCAATTAGTTAACCTAACAAACGGACGTCAAGTAGAATTGACTTCAGCAAGAGTGGCATGTACAAATTTAGCTACAGACTGTATCTCATCTTTAAAAAAATCCCAACCTTATGGTTGTTACTTGCTAGAAGCTATTTTCAAAAACATATTCTGTTTTTTAGAATAAGATTTGAGTGAAAATATGTTTATTTAAAATTTAAAAAGTCTGCATCCACCCTAAAGCTTAGACTTTGGAGACAACAAGGATTCTTTATTAACACTATTACTCGGAGACCATGAGCCCTAGCCAACAAGGCCATCCCTGGGGGACGTTCGTGTAACTGTTTATTAAAAGTTGTTTACTCCAAGTATCCAAATCTGTTTTCATGGATGACTCGTTCTTTAAGACAAATGGATATGCTCTTCATTTGAAAACCACAGACTGGTGAGTAATCATTTTCCAGTTACAGAATAACCTTAACCTTTACAAACCCCTCCATCATTGAAAAGAAAACAGTTCATATGCATGCCCTCATTCTGTGCTTTCCCTTTATCAAAATGTTTGCCACTTCTCAATCCAAGTATTCAACTTTGTTGAGACATCAGAAATAATTGTTTAATGATATTTCACAACTATAGGTGCAGTATTCATGAAAACAAGTTTCTACATGACTAACTATAGAACATTGATTTTGCGGTGGCATCATAATTTGAAATATTGCAATTGCAAGATAACACAGATGGAAAAAAAAAAATCAATACCGTAGTGTGGTCATTTGCAATAAGGTGAGCTGAAAGTAAACCTCCGAGAACTCGAATGGTTGTCTCAAAGACAGATACTGTTTTATTCTGTAATTACAACAGAAAGATTCTAGTTGAAATATAATAAATTCAGATTAACAATGGTACAGAACTGAAACAATCCTAATTTGAGTAACACATGAAAATTTACACATACATGGCATAATACCCCATCTCTGAGCAACTATTAAGTAACCAATGCTATTGTATTCATAAATCATAACATGATAGTGAAAGTTGCCAGTAAATAAAAAAGTGTCAATTTGCAGTGGCTGGTTATCCTCCAACTCTCTTTCTAGAAGCAAAGTCTTTCACCAATGTGACGTTAAATAAAAAGGGATCCCCAGTTTACAAGGACTTCTTTTAGTGATATTTCTCTAAGTCACCAACCATTGCATCTCTCCCCAATGTTCTGGTTATTATAGCTCCAGGGAGAATCTCTTGGCAAAGCAAACCATCACACTCATTCGGAAATGGAAGCAATAATTTCCTGTTTTAAGTTGGAAAAACCAGGATTTTGACATGGGTAGCTATCTGTTACTAATATGGTATAGTCAGGAAATTATAATGAAAAATCAAACACCCAAGAAAAAACTACTTCAAACACCTAAAATAGAGGTCATAGACTAAGACTCGAGGACCAAAATAGCTTGGTTTTATAAAACCACGTGCTGAAGAAGTTGCTCAATATGTAAATTCATCACACAGCAGAAGGTGAAAGGAAGAGAAATTTGTACCCTAATAGGATAAAAAATCCTTAACCAGATTATGATCCTGTCAAAAATAATTCAATACAAATTTTATCCCTAAATAATTAATCTAGACAGCAACCCCCACAAAAATGTATATTACTCACTATATCGAACCGAAGATTTTTACCAATCCATTCAACAGATGCAGCAAATTGTTCCCGATCACCAAGCAAAGCCAGTGTATCCAATGAATCAATCTGTGGCAACAAAATGGGGGGGAAACAACATAGCAACAATCATCATAACTCTCAATCAGCTAGTTAACTGGATGTATAATATTATGTATAATATTAAACAGACGAAATTAGCTTACCAAAGTCAAGGCATAACCACCAAGTGAATCTTCTCCTTCACACGATAGAGGTCTTAATTCATCGAGGGGAAAAGCATGCTTCATGTATCCATTGAAAGCATGATAAAACATTTCACGAACCTACATGGCGATTATATCTTTCTTAAAACAATCAGAAAATAAATGAACAGTAGCTCAATAGGGACAGATCATAAACAAACGAAACAAAAGCAGACAACATTTATAAGTTATCAATAATAACATGAAAACATTAATTCCAAATCCCTTATTCCTATCCTCCTTCATGAAGACCGTGAAGCTCTAGGTAATGTTATGGTATCATTGTAAACTAAGTTTTAAGAAGAATTTCCGTCTTTCAATGCCAGTTTAACAAGAATGTGTAAACATACAAACTCAATCAAGATCACCGTTGTTAAGAAAAAGTACTGGCAAGTTAAACAAAAATTTAGAGATTTATTATAAGAAAGATTTTCTGTTTCAGAGAACATTCCGTTACTAATCAGGAAAAACGGATTCAATTTGCAAAAGAAAAGTTCACCATTTCAATAACCAGCAATGTAGGCCGCCCGACGAGCTTACGCAATAAAAAATTGAGAATAGCTATGGCTTTAGACGGCAACGAAATTGAGGAAGGATTAATCGATTTGAGTCCTTAGTGGGTTCTGCAACACAATTGAATGGGAAGAGAAAGAGAAAAGAATTAATACCTCATCTTTGAGTTGTTTGGCTTCGTCGGGAGTGACACCATCAGCTAGAGAGTTTTGTATGAAAATGGGTGATGATATTGAGAGTAAAAGAACGAGAAAGAAGAAAGGAAGCTGAACTGAAGGAGCTTCCATTAGAATCTCTCCCTGGTTTTCCCTTTCGATGTGAGAGTTTCTGAAGAACGAAAATCACTGCGGTTCTTCTTCTTCTTCCGCTGCTGCTTCCGTTTTAAAATTTTTAATTTTTGTTTTTTTTTTTTTCGCTCCATAAATTTAATATCAAGGGTTTTTTTTTCTTTTTCCAATTAAGATCGGATTGGAAGAAACCTTCGAGTGAGGTACACATGTATTCTCAACTACATCTAAGCTATGTTTAACATTTTTCTTTCTTTCTTTTTTGAACAGGATTTAAATCATAGACCTCATCATTATTATATATCAATATTATGTTATTTAAAAAAAAAAAAAATCTCATTTTGACAAACTATGTTTAACTTCTAATATCAATTGAGGTATTTTACAAAAATAATAGAGAGGAAGTGTCAGTATCGAGTTTAAAGTTACTTTGTCTTTTGTTTGAAAAATACATTCTTTCAAAAAAGTTACAATTTTATTCTTTTACCTTTCTTAAATATTTCAAAACTATTCTTTAGAGTAAAATCAGTAACAATTATGAAAATTATAACTTAAAAACGAATATGACAATGTTCGGGTTCTAATTTTCATTGTTGACCAACGTCACACTAACGAAATTTATATTCAATGATAGTTATGAAGTTTGGGATGATGGATGGTAATATTGTGTAGAACATGAGTATTAATGAAACATACATCGAAGTTTTCTGTCTTTTTTTTTTTTTGTAGTTTAACCTATAATAAAATTGAAAGGACCTATAACAAAATTGAGAGAAAATAATTACAATAGAAATATATAACACCCGAATATTTATGAGATGAAGATTCAAATCCATACTCTCTTAGTCAGTGTATAATATTTTAGACAGTTAAACTATGTTATTGGTTAGATTAATTTTATTCTTTAGTTACCTAGGTTGTGTAACACTTTTTGGGCTAATTAAATGTATAACAAAAAATTACAAATATAGCAAAATCCAGCAACGATAATCTCCTATCAAGAATATAGTCTATCATCAATGGACTCAAGAGATGGATCTAAATTTTGCTATATATTTGCAAATTCTTTCGTATTATATTATATTTACTAATACTTTAGACCTTATTGCTATATTTGCAATATCCCCTTTTTTTCATATTAAAAATTAATAAATTAATGAAAAACAAGAACCAACATCAATTAAAATTCTGTTCCTTTAGGTAAATTATGGTGGACTCAAAAGCATAGAATTAGGAGGATGTAGGTGAATTGGTTTGGGTAATACGACTAAAATTTATGTCAGTTCAATATAACTCTTATATACGGGAACTGCCATCGCATCTCACCAGGGAAACGAGTGGAACTAATATTGAGAAAGGCCACAGAAGAAGCATGGTATATAAGATTCAGGTTCCAATACAAGTTTGAGTATAGGAAAGAAACAACCCAAAACCACAACCTGTGAAGATTTTCTGATGATCCAAAAGGGAAAACAAGAGAAAAAAGGGCCACAATAAAAGATCATAGATCATTACAGAACTAAAGGAAATGATATCTAAAACCCTTGATATATATAATGCAGCAACCCGCCAAAGGGGTTAACAGCAGATAAGATACTTTCATGGAAGAGTTAAGATTCAGAATCCGCTTCAGAAGTCAGGTTCAGGCTTGTAATGTTACAGCGTGCCGAGGCCAATCTATCATACCTATGAGAAAGGGGACTGGCCAATGAGTACAAAGTACTTCCATAATCACATGGAAATCAATAATTCATGTGTGTATGGTGAGTGAGAGAGGCTTAAAGCAATAACTTAAAAAGAAATATGAGAAGGGGATTGAGACTATGGATACGCATTATATTTGTTCTACTGCTATCATAATCAAGTTATTACAATTAAAATTTTCTATGTACATTGAAATTGCAATTATCATAGGAAAGGAGATTATGAAGTAGAAGACAAATGTTAGCATGGAGTAAGGTTTTCGTACAAGTGGCTTACCTGCTGTTTTTTCTTTTTTGGCCTCCTCTTTCTTCGGGGTTTGTGAGCATCAGAATTGGAACTTATATTACTGCTCTGACCTGTATGCGAGTTTGAGGATCCCCTGACTTTAAAAGAAGATCCACTTCTACTACCTGATGTATTGCTGGATGTAGAAAACTCAGCCCTGTGATTTGTAGACGATTTTCTCAACGAAGATCCAGCTTTTGACCGAGCTTGAGCTGAACTTGAGAATGATTTGGTAGGACGAGGAGGTGGCATCAAGACTCTGGCAGAAATCTGCCTCTACATAAAATGCTAGTCAAATAAAGAGGGGATGGAAAAAGAGGCTGGGGACAAGGGATATGAGATACCAAAGAATAACATCCTATTACAAGACAACAGCAATCATATCTAAACCTGATGATTTCTTTCGTCACTAGACATGCCAGATGCAGCTTTGCCGGAAGTACTGGAAGCTTGTTCCCTGCCAAAGCATAGAATAATCATTCAATATACCCAATTGGCGAAATCCTCGCAAAACATGATCAAACAAGAATAGAAAGAAACTTCAAAGCCTGCATACCTTGTACTTTTGTCTGTCCATTCATCATCTGCATCTGCTTCATCACTTGAGCTGCCACATAAGAAGAAATCATCCTCACTCATGTCAAGCAACCCATCATCCTCACTACCGGTCTCTGTTTGAGTCGATTCCATATCATTAAAAAGAATGTATTATGATCTTAATAAAACAACTATTAAAAACTACAAATACAAAATAATAGGGAAAATGTATCATTTTTATATAGGAAACCAATTTCCATTGAGCTAATGAAAAAAGAGTTCAACAAATGGCTAAAATAGAGATGACAAAAGTTCAACAAGTGGAGTCTAAAATAGCATTCGAACTGTAATTGCTGAACGGTGAGTTTAAAAGAAACAGCCAACGAAACTAAATATAAGAACTGTCACAAGGCATCCTTCCAATATTTCATGGTTAGGACTTCACCCATAAATTTACATTCCATTGAGAAAGAAAGGAAAAAAAAAAAAAAAAAAAAAAAAAAAACCCAACTACTTGGCAGAAAAATAGAAATTAGAGCAACAAAAATATGAAAGAAATAGAAAACTAGAAAGTATGGTAAAGAAACCACCTTCTAAATCCTTTCCACTGGCTGCCGCAGCAATCAGATTGGCTTTAATCTGCTCACGCAACTTATTCCTCCTATCAACCATGTCTGAATCATCACCTCCAGTAAATAAAGCTACATATTTTTCTGTTTTGGGAAAGAACTGCATTCAAACGAAAAACTTTCACTCTGCAATATAGAGAATAATGTAAAAAAAAAAACAAGTGCCATACTTATTATTACAACTGTTGTAACTATTGTTGATCGTTTTATTCATGGGTAAGTGGGAAAAGAACAAAGCACATGGCCAAAGAAACCTGAATCTACGATTTATACCTCCTCTAAGGTATGGGAGACAAGTCAACCAAGAATTTGGGCTTATCTAAGAATTTGTATTCGCACTAGAAAAATGAAAAATAGTAAATATATGCAATGATGGCATTTTAGAAAACAATGATAATGAAGACTATGATGTAACAACAACCCTAAAAAAAAAGTTAGATGATTTCCTGTGTAACAAAGCATTTATCATATACATACATGCTATGAAGCATAGACATAGATATGATTACACAATACAGATACGATCGGATACGACGATTTGTTAATTTTTAAAAAGCTAAGATACGAATACGTCTAAAGATACGTCAATTTTTATATATTTTTTTAATATATATATTTCTAAAAAAACAAGGATACTGATACATCAAAGATACATTTTCTTTTTTAAAAAAAATTCTAAGATATAAATAAATTTAGCATACAAGTTAATAACAATAACACAAAATAGAATACAAACACTGAAATATAATACAAAAAAAAACAAACATCTAAGATGTTGAAGTACAATAGTTAATAAAATGCAATAGAAAAGTGACTCATATTACAAAGAAGAAGAAGAAGATTAGTGGGAGAAGTATTGAAGATAAACAAAGAACTTCTTCATTGAATTGTTGAAGATATCCAAATGATTTATATTTTGGTAGATTTTGTGGGGGCTCAAATGTGACGATGAAGATTAGATGATTCCAGGGTTCGGTCTTTTATTTATTTTTTTTCTTTTAGTTTTGGACTCAGGTAGTGAGCTTTTTAAATAGGTTGTCTAGTTTTAGATTGGGAAAGATTAGATGAGTTGCTTGTCTTTTTTCTTTAAAAAAAGTACGCGTAGAAATAGATACGTCAAATCGCATGTCAGATACGTATCTGGGAAGTATCTAGAAGTATCGGTATCCGATACGTGTCTAATATGGATTCTTTGTTTCACCTGAAGTATCTGTGCTTTATAGCATACATATATACAAGCATGCATAACATATAAAAAACACACACACACCACACACATGTATACATATATGATACATCCAAGGAAAAAAAAATTATTATATACCCTAACATATTCAAGATCCTCTTTCAACTTAGACAATTGATCTGCGACATCTGAATCTTGCAATTGGCCAGATGGAGCACGTTGCAGCTTTTCAAGTCGCCTAATTCTTCTTTCAATTTTTCTCCTCTCTGGATTAAGGGCAAAGTTTTAAAAGAAAATGAACAATAAACAATAAATCAAAAATAAACACATGCTTGAAAAACAAACCCCATCAAATGACAGAAAAACTATTACCGAGTATTACCAAAAAATTTTATCTTCCTATCGCGCAAGAATATTTTGCGCTCAACAGCCAAACGAGAATGAATTTCTTGCTGTTTTCTAAGTCCTTCCAACTTCTTTTCTTGAGCTTCCCTCACTTCAGCAGGTAAATTCTGGAGGTTAATGAAAAGTAATCATTAAGAAGGCAACAAACACGCACAGTAACCTTCGGAGCAAAATAAGGCAACAAAGGTACGCATCTTCCTCATCAAAAGGTAGTTGCTCCGTGTAATAACCAAAATCGTGTTAATATTAAATTCAATACAGACTAAGCAACCTCTCAAGAAACTACACCCACACAGAAACTCACTTTGGCTCTCCTATTTGTCACAAAATTTTGCAGCACGTCCTTTACCTCAATATTTGAGTCCCTTCATATAGTAAGTTTAACTTATCCTAATTGAAGCATTTCAATATTAAACTCCAGTAATTGCAATGAATGGAATACAACATGCAAAAATACCATCTTAAGAATATAGTGAGTGTTAATTGATTGTTTGACCTCGGAAGAGGAAACCCAACAACACGACATCCCTAACAAAACTTACCGAATTCCCTACATAGAGAACTCAAATTAGTTACCAAATCCAAAACCCTAAAACGACCTAGAACAGCTTGAAGAAGAACCACAATGGCCATCCATGATTTCTAAAAGCGAAAGAAGAAAAGAATTGGAGGGGGAACCTTGCGAAGCATGCGCTCGGCAGATCGAATTTGGTTCTTGAGGGAGACGGACTTGGGCTTCTTCTCAACCGCCAAACCCTTCGATCGGCGAGCTGGCGGGTTCACCCTGCGCTTGCCGTAGCCACCGTGGGCCATGGTTGCGGTAGAAGGAGGTTGGGATTGTGCCCTAGAAGGGACGTGGGTTTGGAGCAAGGGTTTTGTCAAGAGGCTCTCAGCACCACACCGGTGGGATTCAGAACATCGGAGGCGGAGAGTGATATCTTCCTTTCTTTCACCCTCCCAACATTTTTCTTTTCTTTTCCATTTTAACCTTTTGGATTTTTCAGACGATCTTCTTAATTTCTCCAAATCCCTCTTTACTGCCTTTTTCTCACATTTCCTTATTGCTGCCATAACCTAATTCTTCATTTTCTTTTTCATTTTCTTTTTCATTTTCATTTTATACTTTCAAAAAAAAAAAATTCTTTGAATAATACGTGGCACATTAGAATCCAACTTACCTCGAAGTTGATATTATCGAAATACGTAGTCTTTCAAACTTTGAGTTTATTATTTTTTAATCCTAACTTTTTAAAATTGTAAAATTTTCACTAATAGAAAAAATATCAAATTATTTACACAAATAATAAAAAAAAATATTTATAGAGCGGATAAAAGTTACATAATATCAATAATAGGTTTTTATCAATTTGTATCACTGATAGACTTCTAACCGTCTCTATCAAATAATATTAAATTTTGTTATTTTGTATAAATAGTTTTCATTAATTTTCTATTTTTAAAAATCCCTCCATTAAAATATCTATTTTAATTTTTTTTAATAATCATTTTCATCTTTAATATAACTTTTCAAGTTTTAACGGATGATTATGTAATAAGTATCCTAATCTAATGATTATGATAGAGCTTTGGCCTGTGAATACAAGTATCCATATGTCTAGTATTAAATTTTGGTTGATATCACAATGGTAAACATTTTCATTTGAAGAGTTTTCGAAAGATAACAAAATAAGTAATAAAATATCACTAATATAAATATCATATAAATAATAGATATGTTAACTTGTTTTAAAAAAATCTAAAATGTTATTTACTAATTCAAATATATTTTTTTTAATGTTTTTTTTTTATAATTTCTTCCATAAATATCCATCGACTTCGACATTTTCATAAAATTAAAACTTTGATATTTTCGTTGACGTCAACATTTAAATCTGTGTCAATATAGGTATTTATTTGAGCTGCGTAAAATTGTCCTAAATAATCTAATGTTGCAACTATTCAAAGAGATGGACTACATTCTTTGTTTTTTCCCCTCTTTTCCTTTTGCACTTTACTAATGTACCTAAAAATACTATATTTGTTATATTTGTAGCTTAAAATATCTTTTTAGTCATTTTCTCGTATTTTGTAGTCTCCTTCCATTTTAGACTATGTACCTTTAAAAATCTAAATTTAGTTTTTATAATTACAATAAATCTTAAAATAAGCCCTTATTACTTGTAAGTTATTTTTCTTTTTATTGAAGTTTGTAAGATAATAATACCAATTGGTATTTATGGAAAGACGCATGGTAGATATATATTTTCAAAATATATAATGGAAATGTTAATGGAGACTCGATAAACTAAAGTAGATACTAAATTTAATATATAGTAAGTTCCAAAATAGTGATTAGAATTATTTTTTTAACCTATTTTTTAAGTAACAGATTCAAATAAATATGTTAAAAGATTGGAGATTTTCTTCTTTTTTTTTTCTTTTTTTTTTTTTTTTTTTTTTTTTTTTTTTTTTTTTTTTTGCTGGTGCCGACTTTGGCTAAAATTGGAGCTAAAATAAAATTTTATTAGGGGCTAAAAAAATCTTAAAAAAAGATATAAGTCTGAGATCTAAGTCATTTTCAAAAAAATATATATATATTAAAAAAAAGTCATTTTTAGAAAATAAATCCAATCTAGCTTCTCACAATAATATTCATCAATTAGCTAGTGATATGAATCATCTCTCTCAACACCGAGGGATGTTTTTACTCCATTGTCTATTCTTTGATTTTCGTTTTAGGTCAACTAATAAATACAATAAAAAAATCTATGTGATTGAAAACGATATGGCAATTGTATCAAGAGCACGTCTAATATTATCAAGTAAATATCAAAGTGAACCTAACTTAATTGACATATGAATGTATTAACAACCAAAAAATTTGTAATTTAAATCTCTCTATCCCGTATTAAAAAAAAAAAAAAAAAAGTAAATGCCAAATGAACCATCGTGAACGAGAGATCCGGAATGCTAAAAGCAAGAGAAATTTAATAATCTATATATTTGCAGTTTTTCAAAAAATGTTTGACCAAAATGAATTATTGAGAGTACTTGTGTACAAAATTTTTGAAGTATGTTCAATTCATGTAAACTCGTGATTGAAAGTTGTTGTGGGTGTCCAGCCCACTTGTTGTACAAGCAAGACTTTATTTTAAACTTGTGAGTCCAATTTGGGCTAATTTTTTGGGTTAGCCCATCTCAAAAGCCCTAGGATTTATTGTATGTGATATGAGGATGACCTAAGAAGAAAAAGAGTGAAAAAGAGGCAGAAAATTGGACATAAAAACAATAGTTCGGTTTTTCCTTCCACAAAGTTATCGGTTGTTGGTGTTTGAACCGTTGGATCGTGCTGAAATTTTATCAGCCTGTTCGGGACACATAGGGTCTCGTTTTGAATGGTTGGATCGTTGTTTGGAGTTATGGTTTGTCTATAATTTCTGCCAAACAGAACCCATAAAACTAGGTGATTTTCATTATTTTTTATCTCTTCAGTATTGATTTTTTATGTATGATAGTATTGGTGGGTAGTGAATCTTTGTATGACTGATTTGGGTTCTTTTTCTCTCAACTTTATCCTAACATGAAAAGTTGACAAGGGTGGATGCCTCACAAGTCCCTGAAAGAACTCTTAACGAAGAGCATCCATGAGCGCGTTCGGATTTTTCCGATTTCATTGTGACCAAAATACAACACATACATTCTATCAAACAGTTATGAAATTTACACTAATTAACGGCATGCTTTGAACACTATAATACAAGGAAAAGAGTTCTCATACCAGTTGAAGACCTTCTTCAAGCTTTGAACTCAAATGCAGCGGAAGAACCTCCACCCACACTCTTATCGCCGAGCAAATAAGTCGGCTGCAGCAGCACGATCGTCTACATGAACGGCAGCAATACGAACAATCACGAACAAGTGAATAGCAGCAGGGACGACACAACCAAAATGGAGCCCTTGGTATTCTTGGAGTGAGAATCCAAAGTGTGGTCTTTGGTGAGTTTGGTAGAGGTTGGAGAAAGAACAAATCGTGTAGACGACAAGCAAGTGGGAGAGAAAAGGAGTTATCATATAGCTAAGTGCTTATCGTTTAGAAGAAGCTACACGATCATGTAGGTTTTACTAAGCGATCGTTTAGTAAATGGTAGACGATCGTTTAAAAAACACAGCACACTATGTGATCGTTTAGGAAAGCTAAGCGATCGTTTAGGGACTAGCGTGCAATCGTTTAGACACTGGTGTGCGATCATTTAGGCGATGAGCGGACTATTGTATAGGCTCTCAAGTTATGTGATCGTTACATTTTCACACCGATGCGATTTTTTCGAAACTTTTGCAAAATGAAACAAATTTTCATTTTATTCTTCGTTACAATAACCAACTTCGTATTCTCCCACTAACGCACGTCTCGAGAGAAGTTTTAGGCCAATTATCATATAATTAACCAATTTAATAATTAATGAATATAATCATATTATATCTTTATCCTATAGTTTGATATTCATATATCTACTATATTAATTTCTCCTCTACTTGATAAATCAATTTATATCTAATTTCCTCTAAAAATAAAGTATCTCATACCATTTAGTCAATTATATTATATATAATCAACCAGTTCAATATAATCATATATAATCAAACTCCCTCTTATCAATTTGAACATTTCAAATTAACCCAAACACTGATCTCAACTTTATCCAAACTACCCAGGGACCTAATGGACCTGTGACTTGAAGCTCCAACGGTACGAGAATAGCTAACTAAACTCTTTAGTCACGAGATCCACCATCCGTTAAATATCAGGCATTCCACTAAAGACCAATAGCTGAACTCTTCTTACCACAGATATATTTTTGTGTCCATCGGATCTGACCCATGATGAGTATGATGACCCTTCACATATGCTCGTAAGTACAACTAGGTCAATTTATCGTTTTCCCCCTGTAGTTACATCTTACTTTTTAAGTACCACCGATTCATCTAATGAACAATATAACATAGTCCAAACTATGTGTGAACACCTTTCGGGTCAAGAAAAGGTATGTGGGGCCACATCGTTCAAGCCCTGGAATCAGCCCTTGAGGGAGTTATCTATCTACTTACCTCTACTTTGGGGAATGAGTGAATTCCATCTTGTGTAGCTGAGTTCCCAGCTCCCAAATTAGACGAAATCCCCAAAATGGTAGGTTTGAATCGGCGACTTGGGGGCCACTCGCACCCATACAAATCAAAGACTGCCTTCAATTGGCAGGAGTTCCCAACTCACTTAGGATTAAAGTCATTTACCTATGGTCATCCTAGTGAAGTGAAGTCTCTATTATGAATGGTGTTATAAAACGAGAAGTTAACACTTCGTGGTCAGGTCTTATACAAACTCTTTGTATAAGACGCCTCTGCTCGGCATGTCCCCAACACGAAATGATCAGGATCAGACCATCTGTGACAAGTCACAACACTTGTGACCATTCCACAAAGCGGGCCGCATCCGTAGCGTTACAAGATAAGGTTTCCTTCTATATCCATATACTACAATCATTTTGGTTATCACTCAAGACATGATCCACTTGTATGTCACCACATACATGCTTAAGTTACATACAAATAACCATGGATTTTATGTTTATTGGTTTGTGGTAAAGTAAATAAAACACATAACTGAGCAAAAAACAAGATGTGAAGTAAATATCATATATTATACAACAAAAGCGTTCGTACAAACTGTTTACAAACTACAGGACACGAGACTTTAGGGCATCAATCCCAACAGTCCCGTGGTTTTTACTCTCCATATTGAAGAGGTTTTCCACGTATAGTTCGTCCATGCGCTTTGTTTCTAGCCTTCCATATTTTGTGGTTTATTGTTGTCCATTGTTGGTTGATCACTTAGTAATTATTTGATGATTTATTTGTGGTGTTTTGGAGAACAATTATTTCATCGACTGTCTTGGAAGAGATCTTGTTGTTATATTGTTTGTGTCCTATCAGTTGGCATCAAAGAGGGTTTTTAATTTAATCATTGTTATGGAGTCTACCAGTAATGGTGGAGGTAGTTCAATGATAAAATTGACATCAAACAATTACTCCATCTGGAGACTGATGATGGAAGATTTGTTTGATCCAATTGAAACAACCACAAAAACAGATGACACAATTTCTAAACCTTCAAAACCAGAGAAAATCAAAGAAAAAATTGGGAAAAGTTAAAGAGAAAAAACTTTGGCGACTATTAGGCAGTGGGTTGATATTAGCATTTTAAACATGCATCTAAAGAGTCCGACCCATATGAGTTGTGGAAGAAATTAAAAGGCCTTTATGAAAGGAAGACCACACATAACAAAGCTTCTTTAATCAAACAACTTGTTAATTTGAAATTAAAGGGTGGGAAGTCTGTTTTCGAACATTCGAGTGACTTTCAGGATATTAGTAATAAGCTGACTACTATGAAGATTGATTTTGATGATGAATTGCAGGCTTTGTTCTTGTTGAGTTCTTTGTCAAACAATTGGGAAACCTTGGTTGTGACTATTAATAACTTTGCTCCAAAAGGTGTTTTTTCTTTGGATGTTATCAAACAAAGCATGTTCAATGAAGAGATAAGAAGAAAGGAGATGGGAGTTGATAATTCACATGTGCTTGTTGCTGAAAATTGTGGAAGAAACAAGAGCAAGGGACTAAAGACCGTGGTAACTCAAAAGGGAGGTCCAAGTCTAAAGATAGATTAGGACATGTCATTACTGTAACAAGTCTGACCATATAAAAAAGTTTTACTGTCGTTGGAAGAAAGAATAAAGTAAGAAGCAAGACTCACAAAAAAAAAAAGATGATAAAAGTATTGTAGCAATTATTTCTCAGAGTGATAATGTTGTCACCTTGATTTGTGCAACTAGTGAGTGTCATCATGTCGAGAGTTCAAACACAAAGTGGGTGGTAGATTCAGGTGCTTCATACCATTGTGTTCCTAGAAGAGAGTATTACATGAACTATTAAGCTTATGATTTTGGTAGTGTGGAGATGGAAAACGAAAGTTCAACTAGCATAGTTGGATTAGGTGATATTCGTATGAAGACAAGTGTTGGGTGTACATTTACATTAAATAATGTGTGCCATATTTTTTATTTACACCTTAACTTATTGTCTGCAAATGTCCTTAATCAAAAAGGATTTCGACATACCTTTTGTAATGGTAAGTGGAAATTGTCTAAGGGTTCAATAATAGTTGCTCGAGGTGAGTTATGTTGCTCTTTGTATAAAACAAACTTGAGCATATGTTCTTATGAGTTGAATGTAGTAGAAGAAAAGAATTCTCCAAATTTGTAGGCTAGGGCATATAAGTGATAAGGGGATTGAATTGTTGGCAGGTAAATCTCTTATCCCTATTAATAAAACATTTTCTCTTGACCCTTGTGATAATTGTTTGGTAGGTAAGCAACATAGAATTTCCTTTTTTGGTAAGTCCACTAGAAGGCAAGGAAAATTGGAGTTAATACACTCTGATATTTGTTGGCCTATTGAGGTAGAGTCACTTGGTGACAATAAATATTTTGTCACTTTTATTGATGATGCTACTCAAAGAACTTGGGTGTATATATTGAAGACAAAAAGCCAAGTGTTTGAGATTTTTAGGAAGTTTTATGTCATGGTAGAAAGGGAGATCGAAAGAAAATTGAAGTGTATTCGATCTGACAATGGTGGTGAATATACTTCAAATGAGTTCAAGTATTATTGTTCACAACATGATATTAGACATGAGAAGACAGAGCCTGACACACAACAACACAATGGAGTTGCTGAAAGGATGAATAGAACTATTGTGGAGAAAGTGAGGAGTATACTTAGAATGTCCGATCTTCCTAAGACATTTTGGGGTGAAGCAGTGTAATGTATCGTGTATTTTATTAATTGATTTCCATCAATTCCTCTTGGTTTAGACACTCTAGAGAGAGCATGGAAGGGACATGATCCCACTTATTTGTATCTCAGAGTCTTTGCCAGCAAGGTTGACTAAGGAACAAAGATCAAAGCTTGACTCGAAGACCAATCCATGTGTTTTTGTAGGATATGGAGATGAAGAGTATGGTTATAGGCTCCACGATCTAGAAAAAAAAATGTAGTAAGAAGCAGAGATGTAGTATTCTTTGAGCACGAGAAAGATGCAAATCTTCTTAATACAATACACTTCTAATTCAAAGTTATGTTTTGATACTACTAACGATTCTACTTCTACTCTTTTTTTGGCCATTTGACAAATGAGAATATTGATGATATACATGATGATGTTGGTGGCATACAACCTGATGGTAATGTACTAGATCATGTTGATGATAACAATCTTGATGAGTCTTCGTCTGATGAAGAAATTAATGAGGAGATGCATATGAGGAAGTGATTCATGGAAAAGGTCATGAGGATGAGGAGCAATCTATTCCCCAAGTGGAGGATACTCAGGCTCGAAAGTCCACTAGAGTGCGTAAACCTTCAACAAGGTATCCAAACTTAGAGTTCATTATAGTTAGTGAAGATGGAGTGTCAGGGAACTATCAAGAGGTTTTGTCTCATGATGAAAAAGGCTAGTGGCTCGATGCAATGAAGGAGGAGATAAATTCCCTAAAAAAGAATGGAACCTATGAGCTAGTGAAGCCTCCAAAGGGCAAGAAAGTATTGAAAAACATATGGGTTTTCAAGTACAAGAAGGATGGTGAGAAGATAGTGAGGTACAAAGTCAGATTAGTAGTTAAGGGATGTAACCAGAAAAAAAGCATTAATTTTGATGAGATCTTCTCTCTAGTGGTCAAAATGACATCTATCAGAACGGTGTTGGGATTAGCAGCAAGTCTTGATCTTGAAATAGAGCAACTTGATGTAAAAACTGCTTTTTTACATGATGACTTGCATGAAGAGATCTATATGGAGCAACTGAAGGATTTGAAGAAAAAGGGAAATATAAATTTGTTTGCTAGTTGAAGAAGAGTCTTTATGGGCTCAGACAAGCACCAAGGCAGTGGTACAAGAAATTTGATTTGTTTATGATAAGCAATGATTATAAACGAACTACAACTGATTCTTGTGTGTATTTTAGAAAGTTCCTTGTAGGCAACTTCATCATTCTTCTTTTATATATAAATGATATGTTGATAGTTGGACAAGATATAGATATGATTCAAAATTTGAAGAAATACTTGTCCAAGTCATTTCACATAAAAGATTTAGGTCCTGCAAAGAAAATCTTAGGTATGGAGATTGTTCGCAATAGGAAAGCTGGAAAATTGTGGTAATCCTAGGAGAAGTATATTGAACGGGGGCTAGAAAGGTTCAATATGAAGCATGCTAAGCCTGTTAATACATCACTAACAACTCACTTTAAACTAAGTAAAAGAGCTTGCCCTACAACAGAGAAAGAGAAAGAAGTTATGTCATCCATTCTTTACCCTTCTACTATTGGTTCTTTGATGTTGTTATAGTGTGTACTAGACTTGATATTACACATGCAGTCAGTCTAGTGAGTCATATTCTATCTGATCCAAGTAGGACTCATTGGGAAGCAGTGAAGTGGATCTTCATATACTTGCGAGGTGTCACAATTGCACCTTCATAAGGGTCTCGAGGCGATTGTGTGGCACTTGTTCTCGCCCTTGAACAAGTTGGCCAAACCAAATTCGAATAGCCGATGACACAATGGGCGTTTCTCACAACCTCCACCCTCATTCTTGAGAAAAGGTTTTAGAAAATGGGTTCAGAGGAAAATATTTTCGCAAATATTTGAAAACATGATTAAGCAATGGTCATTAGTCATATAACTAGAAAGCAATAAGGACCAACACGACTTTATAGCATACAACTCACTGGTATGAGGATATGATTATTAGTCTTACCCTCATTATAGTGCATTCTGAACAAAAACACATTTGTCACCCTTGCACATGGAAATGGGCGAGCCGTCACACACTAAGAAAAGTACATAGAAAGTAAACTACCTAGCAAAAAGAAATACATATGATGAAAGCATAGTAAAAAGAGGTGGAGGTGGACATGCGACCATGGGCAACACACCCTAGATAAGCATGACCGTGACATTCTCCCCACTCAATTGGTTGACATCCCCATCAACCGACTCTGCTTGAACTCAACAAATTGTTGAGCAATTGCCTTGAGGTCTTCCGCGCGCTCCCTACGAACTTCTCTATCTTGGAGGCTTTTCCATTTCTCCAGGAACTCTTATAAACTTGGTCCTGGTCCTCCAACTCTATTGCTTCTTCCAACAAGTCCCTCATTGACTTCTTCCTCTGTCATTCTCTTCATTGTGGCAGGCGGACAGGTCACCATCCTACATCGCTCATCGGCATGGTCAGGATGATAGAGTTTCAATCTATTTACGTGGATGACAGGATGAATCTCCATCCATGATGGTAATTGCAACTGATAGGAGGTTTTCCCAACCTTTTTTATGACTTCCACCAGTCCTCTATAGCTGCTCACAAGGCGACGTTCTCTTTAGCCTCGCCCTCGATATCGAAACTATCTTAGGCACAATCTAATCTGAACTTTGCCCCCTGGTAGGAACTCTCGGTGTCTAGGCTTACTTCTCCTCCTCTTTAGAGGCAGGGATTTGTGTAAACTGCCCGATTCAACAACGTGATACTTTTCCAAGACACACAAAATGTCTTAAGGGGCTTTCTCTTTCGTGGTTTCAACTGACCCGTGGGTAAGGTCCTTCTCCAACTGGAGGGCCAAGATCATCTTTACCCCATTCAACTATTTGATCCCGCAGTTGGCGTAGACCCTGTGATCACTAAACACTTGGCAAAGGGTATCGGTATTACCTTGTGCTCAAGCAAGAATTCCATCCCCAACTCCATGTCAAATTCATCCATTTTGACGTAGGGCACTCAAATCCCCCAACTTTACGACTGTTCTTTTTACTATTCCTGTAATAGGCAAGGCTGCGGAGTTCACTGCTTTCATTTTACCTGTGCCTCCTTCCCAATGGAGATTCAACCGTTTGGCTTCTATTTCAGACATAAAATTATGGGTGGTTCCCGAGTTGACCATAGTACTTTTGGCCGATCTATGGTTGACCCAAGCATCTACTTATATCAGTCCGCCTTTTTGGGGTTCCTTTGTCTCTCTCATACTCTTCTGGAGGGCAGTTAAAAATCTTAGGGCCCCAACTCGTGGAGTTCCATCCTCTGCTTGTATATTCTCGTCCTCTATTTAAACAGCTTTGCCTTTCGAGTCTAAGGCCAATGAGGCTTGAAAGACATTAAAGGTTGCTCGTTTCAGACATTCGCTCGCCTTGTGCTGCCCCTTACATATGTAACAAAATAGGGGCCGATAAAAATTCTACCCCTACCACGTATTTTCAGTCGTCTGCTGAAGTTGTTTGCCATCTCCACTAGTGTCTCTGTCTCCCCCACTATTTCTCAATGGGCTCGAACCGTTGCTTTTTCTCCCTATAGGAGATCTCGAGTGTTGCCTCATCTCTTAAGATTCATTAGTTAAGTCGAACAATCATTCGGCCGCTGCATACGTGGCTGAGAGATCCTATATTCTTTGTTCATACAATTTTATTTTTGTCTAAAATTTCAGACCTTCAACAAAATAGAAAACTTTGTTTTTTTCTAGACACATCTCTTATGTCCAACATCAACCCAAAAAATTGTTTCACATAGTCCCTAATAGTACCAATATGTTTCAATCCTTGAAGCTTACGTCTTGCCAAAATCTCACCATTCTCGGGGAAGAACTAAGAACGTAACTCTTGTTTCATTCTCTCCCATGTTCGATGGTGCACCGACTCTCTTAAATGTCCATGAAACAGGATCTCCACCATAACTTGACATCCTCTGTTAGATGCATCGTCGCTAAGGTGATCTTTGACTCCCCAGCCGCTGTGTTCGTAATTCTAAAATACTATTCCATATCAAAGATAAAATTTTCTAGCACTTTCGTTTCACGAACCCCACAGAAGGGCTTAGACTCGAGTACTTTTACCCTGTTGACTATACCATCAGCTGGGGCTTGATTTCCCGCTGATCTCATGACAAGGTTAACTCTTGCACTGATATCCTCAATCTCTGCTCGGACAACATCGAGGGTGGCTCAAAAGTCTTCAGATAATTCAGTCACCATCTGAATTATTGCTTTCTGCGAGCTGTCTAGTTCTTCGACACACTCCTCCACATGGGCAACAGAGCCTAACGTGCCATCCCCACGCTTGAAACTGCAAGTTCTCATAGCTTTTGCCTATAGGGTCTCAACCCTTGTTAACAATTCCCTGATGGGCATCCCGTCTAAGCAGCCAGCCACTGCGTCGATTTCATCAACCTTGTTAGAGACTTCTTGTAACCGAGTTTCTAAGAACCGAACCTTATCAGGGACTTCTATTAGATAAAGCATTTTCTCTTCTATCTTGACCAACCGATCAACATGGGACTTGCCCAACTGTTTCGTAGCAGACATGATCATAACTTCTCAACTCCACTAGCCGACTTGGCTTTGATACCAACTGTCACAATTGTACCTTCATAAGGGTTTCGAGGCGATTGTTCGACACTTGTTCTCGCCCTCGAACAAGTCCGCCAATCCAAGTCTGAATAGCCGATGGCACAATAGGCATTTCTCACAACCTTCACCCCGTTCTTGAGAAAATGTTTTAGAAAACGGGTTTAAAGGTAAAGGTTTTCGCAAACGTTTGAAAACATGATTAAGCAATGATCATTAGTTGTACAGCTATAAAGCAATAATTAACAACATGGCTTTATAGCCAACTCACTGGTATGAGGATATGATGATTAGTCTTACCCCCATATAGTGCATTATGAACAAAAACACATCCACCACCCTTGCATATGGAAATGGGTGAGCAGTCACACACTAAGAAAAGTACATAGAAAGTAAACTACCTAGCAAAAGGAAATACATAGGATGAAAGCATAGTAAAAAAGAAATGGAGGCAGACATGCGACCATGGGCAACACGCCCTGGACAAGCATGACTGTGACACAGGGCACCTCTAAATTGAGTTTATGTTATGGAGGTGTCAAACCTATGCTTGAAGGCTATATCTTGAAGGCTATACTGATGCAAACATGGCAGTAGGGGTGGTCATTCAAACCGCAAAAATCGAACCATTTCTAAAAACCGAACCGAACTGAAAACTCAGTGAAACCGAAAAATGCGGTTTGATCCGGTTTAAAGAAATTTTGAAACTGAATCAATTCGATTCGGTTCTGTTTCACTTTCGAAAACTGGATTTGAAACCAAACCGAACCGTTTTTAACTAATAAATATATTTATTTATATATATATTAAAACAAAGAGTGAAACCGAATTTAAAACCAAATCACTTTTAGTTTAAAAAACAAAACCGAATTTGAAAACGAACCGAACCGCTTATATGCTGTTCGATTCGGTTTGGTTCGGTTTGACCACCAAATTGAACCCAACCGAACCGTTTCCACCCTACATGGTAGGTGATTTTGATAACAGAAAATCTACCTCAGGTTATGTGTTTACATTTTTCAGGGGAGCCTAGGAAGCACAAATACTTCTAATTATGCAGAGAATCGGTATTAGATACAAATACGTCCAGATACGTAGTAGATACGTGTCTGATATGTGATTTGAGGTATCTGATTTTTTTTTTATTTTTATTTTTCAAATACGTGTAAGCAGATACGTGAAGGGGATACGTGGGTCAATTTTTTTTTTTTCAAATTTAAGCTCAACCATTTAAAAAGCCCAACCCATAACCCATTTTATTTTAGTGCATGTTTAGAAGTGATTTTAAAATAATCAAAAATCACTTTTTTCATTTTTAAAATCAATCGAAAACACCCTTTTAATTACTCAAAATTAATTTAGTTTTCAATTTTACACTTTTAAATGCAATTTTCATATCATCAAAATTAGCTTTGAAGAATTAAACATGTTTCATGGTGATTTTGAAAATGACAAAAGTGATTTCAACCATTTTAAAATCACTTCTAAACATAAAAGTCCACTTAAATTGAACAATCCAAAACGAAATAAATTAAAAATGATAAAACATAAAAAATAAAAATAAAAAAACCCGAAACGTAATTAAATCTTCATTCTTCCATTCTCTCACACTATTTAAATCATGATTCATGCCCCTTTCATCCTCAACTTCATTCTTCAATCTTCATCTTCTACTTTCCTTTCGTCTACTCTAGTCGCTTAACAATCACTCGACGTTACTGGATTTTTTTTTCCAAGTTTTCACTCTCTTCTTAAATCTATTTTAATCTAACTTAAAATAAGTATTATAGCAATTAATTAGACGTATATATATAACGTATCTTCAACGTATTCGTATATTAGTTTTTTAGAAATTAACATATCTTCGTATCGTATCGTATCCGTATCTGTGTTTGTGCTTCTTAGGGGGGAGTCATCTCATGGCAATTCAAGTTACAAAAATGCATGGCATTGTCCACAACTGAGGCAGAATATATTGCAATAGCGGAAGCAAACAATGAGATGTTATGGCTTAAAAGGTTCCTTTAAGAGCTGGATTCGAAGCAATGTGAGTATGTAATATTTTGCGATAGTCAGAGTGCTATGGATTTGAGCAAAAAATCGATGTATCATGCTCGTACTAAACACATTAACATTTGATATCATTAGCTACGAGATGTAATTGAAGATAAAAGATTAAATCTGGAGAAAGTCCACACTGATAAGAATAGTGCAAATATGTTAACTAAGGTAGTTCCTGGAAGCAAGATTGAGCTTTGTAGTAAGCTTGCCGGGATGAGGTTCAAGTGATCGTGGATGTGATTGAGTCTTCCTCGTGTTGGGTTGGAGGGGGAGATTGTTGTGGGTGTCCAGCCTACTTGTTGCACAAGTAAGATTTTACTTAAATTTGTGTTTTGTGAACCTAATTGGGACTAATTTTTTTTGGGTTGGCCCATCTTGAAAGCCCTAGGTTTTCTTTTATGTGATATGAGGATGACCTAAAGGAAAAAAGAGTGAAAAAGAGATAGAAAATTGGAGAGAAAGATAGAAGTTCGATTTTTCAGTGACAACTTATACAAGTTGTCGATTGCCAAAGTTTGAACCATTGGATCGTGTTAAAATTTGGTTAGCCTATCCAGGACACATGGGGTCTCGTTTTGAACGGTTGAATTATTGTTTGAAGCTCTGGTTTGTCAGTAATCGCTGTCAAATAAAACCTGTAAAACTGAGTGATTTTCATTATTTTTTATCTCTCTAAGTGTTGATCTTTTATATATGATAGTATTGGTTGGCCGTGAATCTTTGTATGGCTGATTTGGATTCTTTTTCCCTCAATTTTTATCATAATAAGAGAAGTGACAAGGGTGGACTCCTCACAAGTCTCATGGTTTTTACTCCACATTGAAGAGGTTTTCCACGTATAAATCGTGTGTGCTCTTTGTTTTTAGTCTTCCATAATTTTGTGGTTTGTTACTATCCATTGTTGGTTGATCGCTTGGTGATTATTTGATGATTTATTTGTGGTATTTTGGAGAATGATTATTTAGTTGATTGTTTTGGTAGAGATCCTGGTGGGTTGTTATATTGTTTGGGTCTTATCAATGAGTTCGTAGTTGTAGTATTAAAAATCACTAAATCAATCAACGAATCAAGTCAAATATTCACTTAAGTAGGCTATAATTTGTCCATCCCCCCCTCTCTCAATGCTCAAATCACTATGCACATATCCATATAGAACAACATTTAAAAGAACACATACATGGATGTAAGAAAACAAGAATATGAGTAATACTAAAGTATTTGAATTATTTGATATTATCTGATACCTTTTATGATTATTACATAAATCATAAGAATAAAAGCTTTAAGAGGTGGAGACAGAGGTCGTAAGATTATAAAAGACAAGGACAAGCAGATTGTAAGCATATTTGTAAAATGAAAAGGGAGTTTCGTAGGAGTAAGAGAGAAGCGATCAACAAGAGAAATAATAACTCCTCTTTTTTCTTTTCTTTTCTTTTTTTTTTTTTCAATAAGAAACAGATACATTTTCTTTTACAACAATACAATTGATATCACATTTGGTAAGCACATTTTATAGAAAATTAATTGGGGGTTCAAGTTCAATAAGGTAGATTTTATAGGAATAAAAATATCCATTGACATATCAATATATCCATAAATCAAAGAATTTGACATCAATATTAAATATATATAGATATCTCCAATATCTTTTATAAATGCTAGTAAAACATTAAAAAAAAAAGTCATCTATTTAGTCCAATATGAAAATGAATATTATAATTTAGTTTGGGAGTAAAACAACATAATCATTAATATAAATAAATTTAATAAATTTTGGGACTTACAGAAACATCGATATTTTATCGATATATCTGTAAAATTAAAACCTCAATATAAATATTGGCATCAATATTTTAACCCTTGCTTATAGCAAGAGAGATTCAGTATCATTAAATATCAATACAACACGCCACCAACTCTAGTTGTGTCTGATTTTGATAGTAACAATAACACAGATAAAAAATTGGGACACATACAAACCAGAACTCTAAAGTCTAATCTATGCTATCTAGTATCTATGATTCAACCTTTCTGAGCATTAGGAGCCGATTTCCTCATCCAAAAAGGAATATATGTTCTTCAAAAGGAATTCTACGCTATGATTTTATCTTTGAAGCATTATGATTCGTCTGTAAAGAGACTATTTACAATATTTTGACAAATTTGTGTGGTACTTTTTGTTCTATACCTTTAGAGGGAGAAAAAAAAGATATGTTTATTGTATATATGAACATAACACCACAAATTGAGATGGAAGAGAACCTTTTTTCCCCCCATCATTCACGCTCTGATATAACGATTAACGAATCTGTCAGTTCAAGAGAAAGCAGTTCAGACTTGGGGATGGGATTGATTACCTGCATTAACCACAAGAATGCATCAGATTTATATCCCACATTTCTCTCCCCAAGATTCCACTAGCATTATTACCTTTCTATTGTTTTTAATATAGCCAATGGCAACTTCTTGCTTCAGATGTGCTCTTTCAGAAAGTTCTGAAAATGAGAGATCCTCCCCTTGTTTCATGTAGCCACTGATATCCTGTGTCAAGCAGATATGGAAATCATGATGCAATTATGTCACACAAGGTTATACAGATATAGCGCCTAAAACTCCGTTACCACAATTTGGGTAATTGACAAAAATGACCCCTCCCACTTTATTTTTGAAAAATGGACACTTTCTAAAAAACTATTTGCATTTACTTATAATTAGTCATGTAATCACATGACCAAAAAAGTTCAATTAGGGCAAGCACAAAAGCTGTACTTTCAATCAGATCGTTTAACTTCAATGTTCACAGCTATCAAAAGGTAATGTGGATGAAGAAATAGATATGTACCTTCACATAAATTTCATCGCCCTCAGCATTTAAAATATCTTTCCATACTTCATTCAATTCACTATCCTCTGCCACTGTGTCATAAAAATATATATTTGAATCATGACGTCACTTGCATAGAAAATATTAAAGAGGTTAGATGCATTTTCAGACCTTGAGCTGTGACAAGACTCATTATTTCCTCTGCTGCAATGTATGTCAGGGAAGGTTTTATTCGGGTTATCTGCATACATTGTAAAATCTACATCAATATTTTAAATATACTCAAAAAGCTGCACATGAAAATTGCAAAACGAACCACTTACTTGTTTTCCCAATTTGGAGTCAACAATCTCCGCAACAAGATTTTGTACCTGAGATAAATTATCATATTATACGCCCTACTTTCTCCAGAAAATACACACAGGCAGCTATGATATAATATGATCGAACTTTTCATAAATGCATACATGTCAAAGGATTGATGTATAGTATTTATAAGAAGGTTGTGTTATTGATGATATTGCTTTGTTATATACAACAAATACCTTAACTCCATGCTTTTTACAGATACTTTCAGCAAGGAGAAGAGTATAAACTGAATGTTTGTCCGCCCTAGATGGATCTGAAAAGTTGCAAGTTAATGCAATCCATCTTCAGGTAATTTACACATAGAAACATTATAATACAAGCATAAAAAGACATAAGATAGTTTTAATATTCATACCCCCAAGAAGCCATTCTCTGTCGGATATCACCGCAATGGATAATGGAACGTCTTCATTTTTATTGAAAGAACTCTTAATATTTATTAAAGTTTCCTCTAAGGTATCATAATCCATGGGATTTCCTATCTACATCATACAAAACAGAGGTACAAAATTATGTTAAGTGGCTTAAAGAACGAATTAAAATGCTTAATAAGGCCACACTCTTATCTTCATTCAATTAAGACAATAGTCAATACCCTGTGAGAAACTCTAACATTTTTTAACTTCTTGTGGTCTGCAGCTTTATTAGCCCTCTTTCTTTCTTCAAATGATGCATCTGATAAAATTTCCTGCATATACATGAGAGCTAACAATTATGGTCCAACAACCACATTCATGTGACATATAACCGAATTATAGATGTATAAAACTAATTTTTTGAGCCCAAAGACGGTAATCAAAAGTTGAATGAATCACATCACGACGGAAAAACTTCACATTCAAAAGAACCCAGGCGTTGCCACTTTCAATAGAGATCTGACCTCACTAGAGATCTGACTTTCATTAAGTGACCTCCATTTAAGGGGAGATGAGAAGCTAAATGGGGAGATAGTTTAATGAATCTACATTCTAATCAAGTTTTAATCAACCATATGACCATGCATCTTTATTTCATAAGATAAAGACAATTGTTTATAATGCAGGCAGTGTTGTAATGCAGAGCACATCAGATTCTCATCCAAAAGTGATGTCAGCAGAGTCAGATCAAGTACAAAAATTGTAGTCTAGCAAACATGAAAAATATTCATACAGAGAAGAGGTTTACCAATACACTACCAGGTCCAAGATAATTATCATATTCTTCTATCATATCTACAACATCTGGGCGCCAACCAAGCAAAAGTATGCATTCTTTCGGTCCCAGAGTCCACTGCGAGGCCTGCAAGCAATGTAAAAGTTAGCTACCATGCTTAGTGACTGGTTGAAAATACAAACAGAACACTTAAATATTACCTTGAAAGAAGGTTTTGTTGGATGTTTGATGATATTCTCAAATCCCTTTCTATCTGTTTCCAGAGATTCATGTAAATCTACATTGTTGTTTTTAATACTTTCCAGCTTTTTAATGGTATTACTTCCTTCTTTGGTCACATTTGCATGACCACCCGTTCCCTTATGTCCTCCAAGGAGAGGTGCAATGAGCAGAATCTACATCAGAAAATGATAAAGTAACGAGAGATGCACAAATTCAACTGAGAAAAGGAATTGAGCAAAGCTGTTTCCTTCAAAGCAAACTACTTGAGAACTTATCAGATCACCATATATAACGCCATTAGTCCATAGCATTACATTTTTGTTTTTTTGTCCACGTTGAACAGTTAACATATAATCAATGTTGTGAGTCTAAAGAAGGGCGTGTATCAAGATTTTTGCCTTCAGGGCCACCCACCCTGTCCCTATCTATCTATCAGAGAAAATGAAGCCTATCATTTCTTGAAAAATATACAAGCATTTGAAACCATTAGTTTTTGTTCTTCGGATGGCTGGCATGAGTCTAAAAGAACTCAATGCAAAAACTTCAGCAAAACAAAAAGATCAGAGTGAGAAGTCTAACATAATATACTTTTTAAAGCAATTTTGCGCAGATACTGATTTATTTATAACAAATTAAAATCAAAATCTTATCGCAGCACTGAAACGTGAATAAAAAAAGTTCGTGCTAGAGTTACTATGCCTGAAAGTTCAACACAGTAATATGACAAATTAGATTAGGACCATCAAAATTCTCTGCTGCTTTTTTTTTTCCTTTAAAAAACGAAAGAGAAAAAGGAAAGAGTGAGGGTGAGGGTGAGAGAGAGAGAGAGATGAATCCGCGATTGGAGATTATTATTCATACCTTGTCATTTTGCTGCAGAATCTCATCATCATTTGGATGGAAGTGTATCTTCCCATTTCTATAGATACCACACACAACTGCCTGTAGAAATACCCATTCAGCAAAAAGGAAAGGGAATGGGGAGAAAAATCTTAGCTGATGAATAAGTACCTCATGAAATCCTTGGCGTAATTCTTTATAATTTAGACCAACAAAATTGGGGGAACTGAATAGATTAAATACATTTTCTGCAATTGCACAACATTACAAATTTGAGAAACTGGAAACTGAAAGGGCAAGAAATTAAAGAATAAGTTTTTAAATATTATGAGCATCTAGTCTTTTACTCCCTTCATCGTGATTCATTTAGTCATCCTTCGTGACAACACTCGAATGAGAAGACAAAAGTTTCTTTTTTCAATATTTCTTTCAGTTGTTCAAGGAAATAAGTTTCTCCCTGTACTTTCCTATGCAATTAGGATAACTATAAATTTTGTACGTACTCCGATAGTTCAACAAATGTCTGTAAATTTTTATGAGCCCCTTTTGCCGAGAACATTGGACAAATAATTTAGAGGCAACATTCTCCACTGGCTCTACTTTCAGTCCTGTGACTGACTTCAAGAGCTCACATGTATTGGAACTAGAAACCTGATTCATAAAGAAAAGGTTCAACAAATTCAGCTATTCATAGTTGAATTTGACAAACTGATCAACTTGTTATTTATTGGTGGCATACCTCAACAATAGTTGGGATGGAGTCCATATTTGCAATGGGTTGAAGAGCAAGAACAGAGAGAAATGCATCCGTATCAACCTCATACCTAATAAACTTGTGTGCAATACGCTTTAGTTAATCAATAATTCCAAGATTGATGTCTCCTATTCCAAATTAAAATAAGTAATCCTACATCCTATACTGGACAATATCTCAATTTCAACTGCATTTTAGTTAACTGAATGAGTATCAAAAGCACTAGTTAGCAGGAATCACTGTCACTACATATCCAAGACTCCTTTATCTTCAATTGGTCATAAAATAACTTTCTTTTTAGAAGTCTCCAGGATAACTACTCAATAAAGGTTTCTTATAACAATGATTACTTCCTTTATCACCACAAATGTACGGAAAATTTAAGGATGGCTGAGAAACATACACAAGGGGAAAATTCATCTCGATATCCAATGGAGAACAGTGGAAGGAACAAAGAGAAGTAATCATATTTGTCTATTAACATAAATAGAATAAAGGAACCATGAAATACTGGAAGGAATTAAAATATTAAAAGCACTATGAAAATAAGCCACCTATCTTTTTGAAAGGACAAGTTAACTCAGCTTTGGAAATGCTAAGATATGAATCTTTTATCACTTTCAAAAATTAATAATAATAACCGTTGTACAAACTTAAACTTCTAAAAGGAGTGACATTCTTGAAATTTGATGAAACTATTATATAAAGTTCATAACCAATTACCTACATTTGATTACAATTTATGAAAAACAGAATAGTCATCCCCACTCCATAATATTATTAATCTAGATCAACATTTCATACAGATTGGATCGACTAAGGAGCCAGCCAACAACTAAATTTCAGTAGCATTTGGACAGAATCGTTAATTTTAAGAAACAAAGACAGGTTCAAAACGGCCAGAGAAAAAAGGGATAATGAGAGGCACGAAAACCATTCAATGAAACAACAGGACGTGAAAATAAAAAAAATATACTTATAACTGACGATTTCTTACCGGTCTCCTTTTGTTGGCAGTATAATTACCGCTCGTGCCATACTGGCAGCAGCTCTTTCAAATGATTTTGTTAAGCTAAGACTACAACTGTGAAACCAAAGACTCGACGGTGTTAGATGAGACCAAAATTAAATCATACCAATAGAGAATAATCTAGTAACTTCGCTTCTTTTGGGAAAATCAAATAAGGTAACTCCAAATGCAGATCTAAAAGACAGCAAAGATTTCCTGTCTCCTATTAACATTAAAAAAGAAAATAGCTTCATCATAGTTACCTCTTCGTAAGAACATCAATGTGGTAAAGATCTTTCGCGATATTATCAGCTAACTTGTCCATTTGTTTCCTTGGAAGATCAGACATGAGAAGAATTCTCTGTCTCCTGAAATACAGACCATAAAGAAAATGTGCTTGCCAATCCTTATAACACATGATGTTGACAGACTCATCAATGAAAGGAGGAGCAACAGTTACCTAGCAGTTGCAGTGCCTAAGCGAACAGCAAATTCATGGTATTTGTTTAGCTGCTTCAGTATAAAAGTCAAATGACTATTGACACCACAAATGATGATGTGATCGGATTCCAGAACTTGAACTTGTGCACCTTCCCTCAGCCTTTGCATGTTATGCTACCCAAAAAACAAGCATAAGTACTAAGTGTATGGAAATTAGCTTCAGTAAACACCTACTTTTTCTTCTGTTTTTTTGTCATTAAGCTTACCCTAAACTGTTCTGTCATTGTGCTGAGTAGACGAGAGTAAAATAATATGCCCCATATGGCAAGAATGAAGCCTATAACACGTTCAACTCGTGTTGTTTGCTGTTGGTTCAAAAATATAAATGTTTCTAAGTCAGATTAATAGTTTTTAGATACTTAAATGATTTTAAGAAAATATTTGACGTCCATCATTAATAACATAGATCTAAAGGATTTTAAAATGCAAATGTAGCATACTTTCAAGTGAGTGGATGATGAACATAGACATGCCCATGCTTCCCATAAGCAGTCCTCCAGAGACTGAGTGCTACCTCTGTACAAAACGCTCCCAGATTGGCAAATAAGAATGTGCATTGCATGAAGAAAGGATCGATGAACTAACAGATGAGAATCAAACTAACAATTGATTGCAAAAATTTTAACGTGTGACATATTAGAAGTTTAAGCAATGCAAATCAACTGACAAAAGTTATAACATAAAACTAGATTGTCAATTATCTTATTATTAAGAATTTTTTTTAAAAAATAAACACAAATAAATTGTTAGAAAAACGTATTTATTATTTTAAAATAGAAAACTAAAGACAAAATCATAACAAAACAGGCCTTTGCTAATCCCACCATATCTTAGTATAACTGTTGCATAAATCAATGCAGTTCTTTTTTCTCCAAAAATTGTCAAGTGAAAGTGAATGAAGGGGACAGGAGGAGATAGTTATACCCCAGAAAATCCAAAATCCTCCCACTTGAACTCTCCACTTTTGAACATAGGTAACATTTAACAAAACAGAATATTTCACTTTTTCAAGGCTTGCAATGGGAAGGGTTAAATATGCTATCGATCAGATCTTACCATCTACACCATGAAGTCTATTTGAAGCTGCAGTTTAATACTTAGCAGAAAGGAAAAAAAGTAGAGTACCTGAGCTTGAAGAACAGGAAACCACCGATCAAAATAAATGAGATGCATGCCACAAGGAGCACCACTAAGAACCTTAAAATTCGGAGGGGAAAAAAGACAAAAAAAGAAAAGGAAACCCAAATGATTTCTCAAACTTATAACGGGAATTTCTACTGGAAAAATAAAGAAGGAGAGTAATGCAATACATTCATGTAATACAGCGTTCTAGCAGTTTATCTATTTCTTCCATTACATTTGAAGTCTATTACATCATCAGTTCAGATGAGTGACAATTATTCCCCAAAATATGAACAAGGGTAACAAATATGCACCTCACTTACGTGCCAACATTTCTCTCAAGTTGAATGTTGAATAGGTATATCAGTCGTGCGAAACTCCATCTGATATCTTGAAAAGCAGGCATGTACACATCTAATTGAAGGGGTGTTGGTTTATTCAAGGTATTAGATACACATGCAAATGGCAAGCTAAATGCTCCAAAATTTTGAACGATAAAGGGGAATATCTCTACGACAGTTTTGGCTATAGATTTAACAGAGGTAACTTGTGTCAAGCTGAAAAGGCAACATGCAAATACAATTTTGACCGCAACTTTAGCTTGGACAGCCTGATACAATTCCAGTGCATCATGATCAGAGATCAGCAATTTTTTAGTGAACTAAAAGCATAGTTATACAATAAGCAAGTTCTCTATATGGAAAGAGATCAAAAGGGCAAAAAATAATGTTTTTTAGTTTACCCTTTTGGAAGGCAATAACAACCCAAAGGAAAAACACATTCAAAACTTACAAGAAAATAAATTAAGCATTTAAACATGACCCCAAGAACAAAATTAAAAAGCAAATCTGCACAGAAAAGACAATTAATATTAGAAACAGACAGACGGTTGTAAATAGGCAATGTGTGTTTTCTCTGTTTACCTCAAAGAACTTCAACGGGAATACCCTACTCGCCTTACAGCATGATGGTAAAAGATTAAAATAGCTTTGTTGTCTAATAATGTCAGGCCTCTTTGGAATGACTTTCCAACTACTTAAAAACACCTCTTGCACAAGCACCTTTTAAAGCATTTAGAAAGTCATTCCACAGAGGCCCATCATCCCTAATTATTAAAATTTTTAGGAATTTATCATCGTTTTTGGCCCTTTTTGCCATATATAGTATCCATTGCTTACCATTCAAATATCAAAGCTCCTAATGTATCAGAACTCATGAACTGCTCTTCCAGCAATGTTTCAACTCAATAGTTCCAGACATACAGATGCTTGTATATAATGAACAGTAATGTATGGTTGAAAGGGAAGATCTAACAGTACAGATCACGCAAATACTGGCTATTATTTCCCAAAGTTAATTCATCGAGTTACAAAACAGCAGAGTACAGATGTATAGGGGAATATTACAATAAATTGTTGCATCTCAGTTATTTTATAAGACCAAGCAAGTTGGCAATAGTACACTTAATGCACGAACCAAAAAATAAAACAGCTTTTCAACCTACATTCAACACTCACCTGAGACAGAATATTTGGGTTAACTCTATATACACTGGCATTATGATCATTTGAGCTGCTTGTACAGATTGAAGTCTGTACCCCGTCATGTTTCCTTTGAGAACTGCCCTCCCATATCCCTGCCATAGAATCACCATCATCGGTAGAATAAAAGCAACAGATCTACATGATGGATTGAATGCCGAAGAAGCAATACAAGAGATCAATGCTGGTCTGTACACAAATCTACACAACATACATTAAAGTGGTTGTTGTATAGTAGCTCGACAAATTAATTCAAAGGCATCCATGTAGTACATGGAAAGAAACGATGAAAAGCCAAAACCATAACCATTTTGATTAACCTGGGACCCGGAAATAAACCAGACTGTCTTGAAAACTCGAAGCATTCAAGGTTCCAATAGATAATAATGTACTCGTAAAGGCAACTCCACTGTTCATTGATATGCATTTCATAATATACATCTACAACAGACTCACCTCCACTAAACATGAGAGGATAAGCATTAAAATCCGAGTGGTCGGTCCATGAAAAGTGACATGGCAAGGTTCTGCTGGAAAAATGATGTGAAACAGTTAAACATACGTCTAATCATGAAATTAATTAGACCAAAGGGAAGGGAAAAAAAAAAGTCTCCGTTAGAAAAGTTTGACGAACACTTCAGTCAAAAACATCTGATTAAGATTGTACTAGAAATGGCAGAGTTTCCAATATACAAAAAAATTCAATCTAATGAAATGGTAGTAGTTCAAGCGGTAGAGAAATTACGCGCGAAAATCAAAGGATTAAGTGTGAATGACATTTGTTGAAGTCGGAGATAGGAGGTGGTAAAGGAAGTTGGAATAATGGAGAGAAAGAAGGAAGCAAAGATCGGATATGAAGTACCTGGAAGCCGAAAACGGAATGTTCCGATGGAATCGAGGAAGTGGCAGCGGGGAAAGGCGTAAGAGCGAGCATTGATGTTGACTCAGAAACATGTGGCTCTGCATCTGGCTCTGGTTCTGGCTGTTGCGCGATGCTTTGGAATAGCAGAGATGGTGGTGGAGGGAGGAGGAGGAGGAGGTGGATGTTGGAGAACGGTGGAATTGGAGGAAGACGACTGAGCAATAGAAAATGCCCGGTGGATTCCCATATTAAATTTAGAGAATCTCATCGCTGCTTTACCGTGCGTTTTTCTTTTTCCTTTTCTTTTTTTCTTTTGGATTGTTTAACCGTGAGAAAAATTTAATGGATGATTGGGGTAAATAGTATAAAAACACTCGTTTATTATAGTAAATACTATTTTAAAATTTTCTATTAATTATCATTAATTTTTTTTAGGTATTGTAATTAAAGTATGGAGTGGGAAAATCAAATCTCAGCTATATTTTTATTGGATTAAACTATTTACATAAAAAAAAAGTAATCATAAATTGGAACATTGCATCAAAATTATTTTTAAGACTTTCATTTGCTATAATATTTATTGTTTGTTACTGTTTTTACTATTTTACATTCATCATTTTTTTTTATTCTTTGCTGCAATATTTATTATTTTCTTCTCAAACTAAAATAATTTACACCTCAAACACATACTATTATAATTCAAGCTAAAATAAAGTACCCCAAACAAAAATTATGATAACCCAACATAATACTCTAGAAATATAATAACTCATTTTTTGCCCCAAATGTCTCCTGAGTGGGTTATAATAAATCTCCATTTAACGCAAATTGGGACGGCAAATATTAAATAGCATCTACCCATTTGGTTCAACAACTCTCAAAATTGTAAATTCAAATTTAATTTTTTTTGTTTGAAAGTAATTTGTTTTTTAAATACATATTATATGTTTGTTTTTTCCAAAATTTTCAACTATGATTTTTACATTTTTGAAGAAATGCGCCAACTTTTAGTGAAATTCTAAAACCAAAAGTACTTTTTAAAAGCAATTGTTTTACTTTTCAAATTTTGGATTAATCTTCAAAAATATTTTTTAAAAAATGAATGACTAAATATAGAAACTTGTATTAAAAAAAAAATAGTTATCCAATGTAGTCTAAATTTATAAAAAAAAATTAAAAATCTAAAGGAAAAAAAAGGCCTACGAGTGAAAATATTAATTTATTCCCTGCAAAAGTGAATTTTATGGAAAAAGATGTATTTGATATTAAATAGAAAATAGGTTACTGATTTGATAAAAGAAAAATGAACGTTGATAAATTCATTAAAATTTAGATTTTTTTATATATTAGAAAAAAAACAGAAGAATAAGTTGGAAAGTGATGATTGAAGTAGTAAATTGTATTCCATAGACATGCCCATTGAAAAGGCGCGATGGCGATGGTTCGCGCGGTAGGTAGAACAGCGTGGGTGGATATTTTTCTGGGGTTGGGATTTAAAAATTTCCACTTGTTTTTTTCTTTTCCTTTTTTTTTTGTTTTTTCCCTTAAATAAGAACACAAGAGAGTCTTCTAAAAAACTTGCACTCAAAAGCATAAAATTTGATATGAAATTAATTTTCAACTATTAAAAACATATTTTAAAGTATTTTTAAACATGATAAAAATAATTTCGACAATTTTAAAATTACCTTCGAACATATAGTTATCAACAATAATATTATAGTAACCAATATAAATCTTAGATGATATATGATCAAATTTACCTTTTTAACCCATTAGATTAAATTTTGGAGTTAATCGATGATTTAAGAATAAATAAGGGATACTAAGTTATAGTAGTTAGTCGAGGTGAATTAATATAATGGGTAACTTAAGAGAATTATTGGCCCTCCAATTAAAATATTATAAGTTAATTTGAATATTCATAACAAATCATGTTATTATTATTTTTTTATCTGTTGGTTTTTTAAAAAATAATTAACGTGCTCCATTATTTGATTCTCAGACGAGGCATGATCATTGTCATTGTAAGCAATAATGAGAACTCTAGTCTTAAGTTGCAATTGCCAGAAAATTTATAACTTATAATAATAACAAGAACAGTAATAATAAATAATTAATTAAAATAGCTGTAATGTACTATAAAGTTAAGGGTTGTGCATAAAAGTGATATTAATTTTTCCATCATTTTAAATATAAAAAAATGAATTAAAATATTTAAAAATATAGTAAAATATCATTTATAGGTCTAAAATGTTGTCTAAAAATATAATATTTTGTTATATTAAAAAGTATTTTCGACAGTTTTATCATTTAAAACAATTTTCATTAATGTGTTCCATTAAAAACGTTCCAATGAGTGATGTATAGGATTTTTGGAAAGTAATGCCAGATGAGTTTAACTAGGTGAGCTTACACAACCCTATTGAGGAAGGGATATTATATTTATAGCATTGAGGCTTTTTTATTTTTTTATACAGCATTGAGGCAATAATTAAAACATATAAAGTGTTGCACGTGTATATGTTGCTTATTTTGGATCTTTTTTTTCTTCCAAATTTGGCCTCTTGAAAATTAAGGTTGGACTTATTTGGTTCATAATAATTTTTTTTCCATTTTATATTAAATAAATTTGTCTACTATATCAATTCATTTAATACTTGCATGACACTTTGTCGACAGATTTAGCTCAATTATTATTCTTTTTTTTTTTTGAGTAAAATATAGTAATATTTAGCTCAATTACGTAGGGAAATATATATTAGCTTCTAGAGTAGCCCGGGCAAGGAATATGATATACTTTTTTTTCAGTACAACGAATATAATATTTATTTCATAATTTAAATACTATTTTTTCTATAATTTCAATTTTATTAATTTTTGTTTATATGCCATATGAAAATCCTAGAAATTTGTAAATTATGAACCATTTGATGAACCCTTGATAACAAATTTCAAAGACCCCAAGTCAATTGATGTCAATTCAAGGGAAAGAATTACGATTAGATTACCTTTTGATCAAGGACCAAGAGAGAAGGAGAACTAATTCCTCAATCCAAGTTCGACTACAAGCAAGATTATCAGACTTACCTAAATGTTCTTGGCATGCAACCTTGTTTCAAGAATTGTAAAAGGGTGATGATGAGGCTCTATTATCTACTGGAGAATTTTCATTCATCAAAATTACGTACTGTGTTCACTTTCCCCCTTGGAATTCGTCCTACTTAACCAAAGGGATTTAAAAAGTCCATTCTGCCCCTAACTCAAAATACTAAAACCACAAAATAAAACATATACGAATCTATTTAATTACAAAACAAAAAAATAAGGTATGTTTGCAAATTAAAAAAATGTATTAAAATTTACAAAGTTCAATCGATTCCAACTTGTAGCATAACTGAAATCACTTATAGAGCTTTTGATAAGATGTTATTGCTTGAATCCCCTCACTTGGGTTCATCTCTATTTGTATGTGAGAATTCAACGCTAACGTTCTGGTTCATATCAATAGGTTTAAAATTTTCCTACTTTAGTTAGGATTTAGTTTAGTATTTGTACTTCTAAAATATTCATTATAATTTATGTACCTAAAAAAATGAACTATTTTGATTTCTACCTTCACTACAAGAAATTTTGCCTCTACTGACAGCAAACATGTTGACGTCATTAAAATTCGTTGGTAAAAATGGTCTTTGCCGACGGGTCATTACCTCGTCGGCAATAAATATCTCTGCTGACAACATATGTATTACGCATTGTCAACATATGTATAATTAAAGCACATGCAATTCTAAAATTTTAGCCCTAAAATTTCCCCCTCCCTCTTACCACATTTTTTTTGTCCAAATTCCTCCCCCAAATCCTCAAAACCGTGTGCCACCTCTCCCTCCCTCCTCTCAAACTCTCTCATCTCCATATTTAAGATTTGTTGCTATCATACAGTTTATGGTAGCAACTGAGATGTTCTTTGGTATTAAATATTATGTGAGATATTCGATTGTATATAAGTTTAGATCTATGATATTCATTTGTCTTAAATATGGGTCGAAAGTTGGGATGTGGTATTTTTAATGGTTTATTTATAAGTTTAAATCTATAAGTTGTTAATTTTGTCTTAGATGGGGTAGTAAATGTAGGTTGGGATGCATTACTTATCTAGAATGGGGAATACTGTTCATTGCAAATTTAGATATTATGTTTGTTTCTTTGTCTTAAATGTGAGAACGAAAATCTGAGTCGAGAGGTTTGTTTTTCTTAAAATTTATAGTGATAATGTAGGTTGAGATAATTTGAAATTGATGACGAGAAATGACTTTGAATGTTAGATTTATTGTTCTATTGTGGGTTGATTTGTTTTGTGTAATGTTTGGGGTAGGATTTTTATAGATTTACATGCATGTTTTATAAATTTCTAATTGTATTCGTTTTAGTTTAGTTTTGTAGGTATTATTATTTAATTGTAGGGAAGAGTTATGATTATAAGTTTAGATGTATTGAATAGAGTAATTAACACGCAACGAAAAAATTCAGAATCAATAAGCACTCTAATGTACATTTATTTGAGTTTAAAAACATGTAATGAAACAAAATTTTAGTGAAAGGGTTTCAAGAACTACAATCTTTGATGAAATCTCTTCATACAACTTCTCTCCACGAATTATGAACTTCAAACTGCAAAAATTATTTTTTTAGAATTTTCAGAATTGATTTTGATTGCATCAATAATCTAGAAAAATTGAACTTTTATATAGTTCAATTCACCTACAAGACTTAGTTATTAATACAATTTGAATTTCAAATTGCATTATGTTATTAGCTTAGGTGTTCATTGTGGATTAATACAACAAACACTATCTAAATTTTTAATTATTGAAAAAAAACATTTTCAAACAATAATTAAATTGATTTTCATAAAATCGTTTAATTAATTCATTCCTTTGAATCCATTGAAAATGATTTATTTAAATAAATTAATTAATAAATTTAAATAATAATAATAATTTAATATCAAATACCTAAATCAATTAAACACATAAATATATAATGGAATCCATTCATGTAATTTATATAAATATTTTACTTATTTCTTAATTTCGTTTAACTTCAACTTAAATTTAAACGTTTTAGCTTGTATTGAATACAGTTATGAAACGCTATTGAATTTGCACACTTCAAATTCAAAACTCTTAATTTTTGAATTGAAACATTTCAATAATCCACTCAATTTCACTAATCAAAAGTAAATTTTACGAGCTCGTGACGACCTTTTGGACAATATAGATGCATTGAAGTTCAGATTGAAGATTAGTTGAGCAACCTTTAGACAAATTAATCAATATTCGATTAACTATCGAGGACTACCACCTATAGCTCGATGTTCAGCTGTCCTCACTGTAAGATATATTTTTGGTTAATTTTAACCTATCGGTAGTCATCTTCACAGGTTGTTCCGTATTTACAGTTGTAAGGTCAAATTAACGATTACCATGTAAATACATCTTTTCCCTTAGCTCCACTGATATCTTTGAACATTTGATTTGATTTAGTCAACTAATAAACCATAACCTCTCGATCATGAGAGGGTAGGAGGCCCCGTTGTTCAGACGCGAAATCAGAGCTTAAGAGAACAACTATTGCTAACCCTAAGTCGAGTAGGAGTGATTTCCATGCTTGCAGAACTATGTCACACTACAAGAAATACTGATTCTCCCAATTACAATTCGTCGGAAGTGTGGAAACAGTCAGAAAAGGCCTCTCCCGACGAATAAAGGGTCGTCGGGGTTTGGTCGAGAACTCATCGAGAGAGGAAACTCCCGACGCACATATAGGCATCGAGAGTTCCAGGAATTGCTTAATGCCTAATATACGGACTATCAGCAGTTCTAGAACTCCGACGCCTAATGTGTGCGTTATGTGTGTTGGGAGTTTCCTGATAACTTCCGGATCGTTTAAAGCTGGCATCAAGGAGTTCCCGAACTCCCGGTGGATTGTTTATGCGTCCGGAGTTTCGGAACTCCGACAGTTTTATTTAATTCATTAGTTGAAATATGTCATACTCGATATATTTTATTCTATCGTTTTGTAATTTTTTAAATTTGATCTGAATACCTGTACATATAATAAACAATAAAAATGACATAATTAAACCACGAAAGAATTCCAATTATTAATACAGAGTAATAAAAATTACAATATCGCAAACGAAGTCGATACTAGAGTTCATAAACATTTAATATCACAAATACATAAAAGAATATAAATGCAGAAACAAATCTTCAACAATTGTCCCCCAGCTCATCTCGAACAAATTCTATAATAAACAAAAACATTCAGAGATGTCATATTCGTATAAACTCCACAACACGTTCAAAACTTCATACGGGTGTAAATGAAATCTACCCACCCCCCTGACGAAACATGGAACCTGCCCGAAAGTAAAAAAAACACGAGTAAACAAGGATCCAAACACACTCAAAACTTTGTCCCCAAATGGGTAACCATTCTCAACTCCTTCCTCTCCCCACCAAACACATTAAACTTCGTAACTTCATAACAAACAAGAACTTAAGTTCAGCGATAGATGGGTAGTTAATGAAAACTCTATCCACCCCCTCGACAACATGAACTCCAAAACCATAAAAAACAAAAAACGAGTAAACAAGGAACCAACACACATAAAACCAAAACTTTATCTCCAATGGTTTAGGCCCAATCTCACCCCCCCCATCCCCCCCACAACATATATTTCGTACATTCTAATTACAGATCTCTAAGTTCAATAACAAGAATCATGTGTAATGAATCTAACCACACCCCCAACTGACAAAACAAACAAAAAACACATCAAAATCCAGTTGTTTGGTCCATAATTGCGGATGCCAATAATCTCTTTAATCATAAAGCTATTAAGACAATACTATTGTGGCTACCATACTGAGGATAGCAAACATATTGGACAACTAAAATGTAGTAATCATACCGTAATTCGATAGGTTCTCTCTCTTGATTGTATCATGTCTTCAATCATTTTTTTCATTTTTTCCATTTGTCTGCATGACTCTTTCATTTGTTTCTGATGTCTTCAATTCTTAATCTCGGCTGAGACTGTTTGAAATTGGCTCTAATTCCTCAATTCTCCGTCTCCATTCCTTAAAGTAGATGACGAGCTTGATTGGAGATGCTATTCTTTTTGACTTAGGATTAGGGCCCCAAACTAGGCCTTTTGAATATTCGGGTCATCTACCCAAACTGTCCACAGATTTCATCCTATGTTAGCAGTTGAGAACTTTTCTAGAGTGGGGTTGGATTGTAATTCCAACATTTGATGCCTAAGACATTTTAATTAAAATAGGTAAGAACGAGTGACTTAGTAAAAATGAAAAAAACAGGAATAGTAAAGCAAAAAATGTTACATGTACATTTTCAGCTGCCTCATTCACAAACTTTTCTACCTTTAGAAGTGTGTTTCCGCTATAATAGGTCAACACGTCCTATTTCTCGATCTTCCTTTGCTGCAATCTGCCTGAATTTGCAAGAATGACTTCAATCTACTACGTGGTCCGAACGTAATTTCTCTCCTATTCTTCTTGTTTCGTCACAAACATTTCCTACATTTCAACACAAAAAAAAAAATATTGTCAATAGTGTGAATGTATTAGTAAATGGCAGCAAATGATAAACAGCCCCTAAATATTCTACCTGAAACGCTTCACTCTCGAAACGGTCACACAAAAAGTAATCCAATCTTCTGACTCTATTTTTAAGCCAGCTAGGCAGTTGGCACATGCTTGCTGAGGATCTTACATTTTCTGTAATGTCTATACAAATATGCTCTAAAATTTTTTCAAGGAGATTTTTTTTTTTTTTTGCATATCAAATGGTTCTATACAAATGGGTTAAGTCGTTAAACTGGGGCAGATCAAGTTCGAAATGAGGCTACAAAAGAATGAAGGAAGAATTAGCATAGATTGATGTTCATGACTGTAAAAGAATAAACTTATAATTAATTACCAATAATTGCACTTTTTAGCAAATTCTATAAACTCGTTGGAACCGTCAGCAAAAGTACGACATTGTACTGGAAATGCAGATCTCACGGTGACGTCGATTAACATTTAACTAAATCGTCAAATGTTGAGATATCGGTTTATCTCCACCTCATTTATCACGATTGGTAATTCTGCCATTTTTTGGAAGGGACGTATTTTTTCCAACTCGATGTTCCGCGAATGCTCGCGTTTCCTCTGAGTGGAAGCTTAAGCTACTAATCTGGGATAAAAAATTTTAAAACGGTTTATGATGTATTTAAGTTAACAGAATAATATTTCAAAATATACTACCCTGAAGTATCACCCACAGAAGATATCGTATTGGCCTAGATATATCTCTTGGAATTTCTTTCATTAGCTTCCTGTTGCCCTATTAGGGGTTGACATATAATTATTACAAACACAAAAAGACCCAAAACAAATATTAATTTAATAATAATAGTGTACCTAGAGAAAAATAGAATTGAGTAGATACATCATTACTCATACATCGTAATCTAATTCAAATTTATTTTATCAGCATTGAACTGTTATTGGAGCAATTTTCTTCATCATCATTGTTTATGAAGTGCATGATCCGCTGTGTACAAATGGATTGGTCTTTCCATAATGTAGGATCAATGTCAACTCTACATAAGTAACCTCCTCAATGGTACTCCACCAACAATTTCTAGTAAATTTAGTTGTGCGTTTCCAACGTCGACCCCACTTCTGGTACATTCCATACTTAGTTTATTTTGGACTACTTGAACACTTTCCAATCTGCTACCATATTTGATGTCAATTCAAGTAAAAGACTTTGTTGTGCTTGGATAGCAAAGATTGAAAGGCCATCGACATTACAAAAAGTGTGAATGTTATTGATCAATTTGTATCCTAAATCCACATGTGGTCCTATTACTTTTGTTGTTATCTTTTCAAACCATTTACACTTCAAATAAGAAACACGTCTTCTGTTCGATATTGGAATCTAATACTTTGGTTTTACAATACAGTAGAAATTGTTGTCCCAACTTGCGTTCTCAACTGATCTCCCGGCCACTAGGACTTCCACTATTTTGTGTAAGCTCGACGATTATCACGTTCCAACAGTGTGAAACCTACCCCAGTAATAATGCAATCCATTGTAAGAGGGCAATCTAGAACAAAATGTCTATTGGCATAGTGAAAAGAATCATCGAAGATTATCTTCTCTCTCGAGCCGTTGTAGAACCTGATAATTTAATTATATATTAAAATGACTACAAAAATGATCATGCACTCAACATTGCCTAACAAAATGACTATGTATAACTGAGATTTGAACCAAATTGGGAAATTTATATTTATGTTTTATATATAAATCAGAGGTGGCTTTGAGCTTCCACGGCGAATTAACCTTAAAATGTTCCCTACAAAATTGGATCATTTAAATTGTTATATCAAAAAGAGTTACCCTTGAAATTTAGAAAGGAAATGTTTGAAACGTAACTTTGTGATAGTCTTTTATTTCTTTATAATTTGTTGAGAATGTACCAATGTGCAATACGTTTTTCCTCCGTGATAGCATCCGTAAAGTTGACGCCCCTAATACCTTCTTTGCTAAATATTCAAATTCACCAAATATCTCATGATTGGGAATGTTATCATCATTTCATTGCATCTCTATTGAATCTCGTTTCAAATCCCACTTAAGATATCGCGAGCAAAATTCCATGGGATTCCAATTCATTGCATATGCTTTTGCTAATGACCCTCCGGGACGTGCTTTGTTCGTACAAATTGTTTTAATGTTCGTAAACTTCTTTCAATAGGATACATCGCAACTGTAACTTACTGGACCCACCACATTTAGTTTCATATGGTAGATGAATGCTTAAGGTGTTACAATTCCATCAAAAAAGGTAGGTGGGAATATCTCCAACTTAGCAAAGTATGATTAATGATGTCCTACTTATAGGTCTATTCAAATCCCTTACACATTATTGTCTTTGCACATAAGTCGCGAAAAGAATGTACACAACTCAACAATAGCAGTGGGATACGTTCTTCGGTAGATATTGCTCGAATACCATAGGGAGTAGTCTATGAAAGGCAACACATGAACAGTCGTGTGTTTTTCAGTCCCAATATTTTTCCATCTTTTGTCATTCACACATCGTGTGATATGTTAGATACGATCCATTAAGGAAATTTCACTGATTTCAAATACTTAAAAACGAAAATCAGTTCACCATTTGTTAATGTATATGTTGGGTGTGGTTTTACAAATCTGTTATCGACCTGTATCAAGTGTAGGTCAATTTCCTTATATTTCAAATCTGGTAAGCCTAATCGAGCGTTTGTTGTATCCTTGTCCTTTCCTTCAATTATTAACAATGTGCCTACTAATTATCGGCATATGTTTTTTTCAATATGCATTACATCTAATTTATATCGTAACAATAGTTTGGACCAAATTATGGAAGTTGGAAAAAATACTTTTCTTAGTCCAGTTTAAATTCGTTTTCTTTTTTTAATCTTGGCGCATTCGATGGATGTTTACTAAAGCACAAAAAGTTTAGGTGTATTAATTTGTTGTAAGATCTCTTCTCCATTCATTACGGGACTGTGGAGGTTTACATTAAATTTTTCCATTCATGTTGTCTACTTCGACGTCATATGATTCTCTGAAGATAACGCGATGTCCGAATAAATGATATTTTCCCTCTTATCCGAAGGACGAATTATCTTTTTGGCATATTGGACATGCTTTGAATAACCTTTTTGTCTCCACCAGATAAGTCACCGTACTGGTAGGGAAGTCATTAATCGTCCATAATAAGTAGCATAAGTTGAAAAACTCCACCAGTAACATAATCATAAGTTCGCACACAAATCTGTCCATAACTCTTTCAACTCTTCAACCAACAGTTTGCAATAACATATCAATTTTCTTTTCAGGAGATTTTGGACCAGGTAATAAGTAAAAGAATGAAGAAGTTTGTTTCCTTCATGCATTCCAATGGGGCAAATTATAAGGGAATTAATAACCCAGGCCAATACTATAAAGAAGTTGCTCATATTTCAAACGAATTGAGCATTTGAAGCCTAATCCCAAACAACATTTCGGGGATATAAGTGAAATGAGAAAATTCACAATCAAAATTTTCCACCCTATGCATCAGCTGGATGTTTGCAATAATCCTCCATTTCAACTTGCTTATCTTTATGCATCTCATGTCAGATAGCGCCTTCTTTTGATGCAAACATCGTTTTAATCTCGGTATCAATGAAAAAATAACGCAATAACCTTATGTGGTATTTTTTTAACCCTTGCCATCATTAACTTTGTATGAGACTCACCACAAACGGGGTCTCATTGTTTGCAAATCTGCAACTATTCCAATACAATACAAAACAATCATATTTTTGCACGACGACCCATGAA
>NW_024064829.1:722610-772442 GCF_009727055.1 Benincasa hispida | reverse complement strand
TTTTGATTGAATCTCACACTATTGATATACACCCAGTATATTGACTATTCGATATCTAGGGCACGTGAAGTGCATACAATCATTAGCAAAACTATTAGACGTGATTGATTTTATTGCAATCTAAGGACAGATTAAAAATCAGTCACTAGTGAAATTATGGATCTATTAAAGAAAAAATAAAACAAAATTTTACGTATTTTATCTCTAAACAATTTTGTATAATAATGTGCTTTATGCATCTTAAACAGCATTTAGGAATATTTTCTGTCTTACTTCATCGTCGTTTTCTGTGATATATAAATTCAATTAAGCCCAATAAAATAAGAAGGTAATGAATGTTTAAGAGTATTTTCATGAAGGATACATAATCTCATGTATGGATCTACGCGTTCAAATGATTTGTATCATACCAAATCATATAACCTGGAATAGAATAACTTGTCTCTTATAGCATAATTTCAATTTAATCACTGTTAGTCGGGTAGCCATAGTAGTTACCTTCTTACTAATATGTCTCTCAAAAACACACATTCCACCTTTTGAGTTGTGCAACAATCATTCGATCTTCTTGAGTTTGAATTGTCACACATTGGATATACATCGTAATATATGAACTAATTCGAATATAGGGCCAACGTGAAAGTGGCTAATACAATTCATTGCAAATACTTATTAACTTGGATTGAATTTATTTGCTCTAAGCACGATTAAAAAACTCATTCATTATGAAATTTATGGTTTTTATTAAAGAATAATAAAAACAAAATGTTACGTATTTTTCTCTAAACAATGTAAGTGTGCTTCATGCATCTCAAAGCAATTAGGAATATTTTCTGTTCTTCTAGCTCAATCTCGTGTTTCTGTGATATATTATATATCATTAGTCATAAAATAGAAATAATTGAAGTTAGAAGTATCATAGTACATATCTGCATGTATTGAATCTAACTACGCTTCACAATGATTCGTTTTTCTTTGGATTGTATCATACAATGCATAACGAATAGATAACTTGTCTCCTTATACAGATAATTTATTTGAATTCACTTTAGTCGGCGATACCATAGTATTAGCTGTCTTAATCATGTCTCCAAAAACACAGACTCCACTATTTGAGTTGTGCCACATCATCTCTGATTCTTATTTGAGTTTGAATTTCACACCATTGATATACACCATCATAATATGAACTAATTCGATATATAGGGGCACCGTGAAAGTGAATACATTCTGCTAAAACTTCATTCGATCTCGTTGATTGAATTTATTATTTTGCTCTAAACAACGATAAAAAAACTTCAGTTAATAGAATTATGGTTCTTAATTAAAAGAAAAAATAAAACAAAATTTACGTATTTTGTCTCTAAACAATTTGTAAAGTGTTGCTTCATTGCATCTAACAAGCATTAGTAATATATTATGTTTCAGTCAATTCGTGATTTCTGTGATATATAATAGATTACGTTCAATAAATAGAAGTACATGAGAAGTTTAAGTATTCATAAGTTACATATCTCATGTATGGATCAACGTTCTCACAATATTCGTTTTCTTTGATTTTGTAATACCAATCAATACGAATAGAATAATGTCCTATCAGAATAATTATAATTGGAAGTCACTTTTAGTCGGATTACATAGTAGTTAGCTCTTCTACTTATAATGTCTCAAAAAAAAACTCTCATATTTTTTAGTTGTGCAATCAATCATCTCGATCTTTTGGTTGAATTCACATTCCATTGAGTAATCACCCAGTTATATAAATATTTGAATAATCAGTGGCCGTGAAAGTGCTACAATTCATCGCAAACCTTCTATTTAGAGTTGATTGATTTTATTTGCATCTAAAGCCATGATTAAAAAACTCAGTCCCTATGAATATTTATAGGTTTATTAAAGCAAAAAATGAATAAACAAATGTTTACGTATTTTATCTCTAAACAAATGTTTGTAAGTGTGCTTCATGCATTTCAAAGCATTAGTAAATTTCTGTTTTCTAGCCAATCTCGTGTTTTTTGATATATATAATCATTTAGTGCAATAAAAAGAAGGTAAAGAAGTTTAGAGTATTCTATAGATATTATCATGTATTATTACAGATTTCAACTGATTTCTTTATCTTTGGATTTGTATATAACAATCATGACCCGAAATAGAATAACTTGTCTCATATAGATATATTTAATTGAATCATTTATGTCGCGATACCCTAGTATTAGCTCTTCACTATAATGTCCTCCAAAAAACAAACTTTCATCTATTATGAGTTTCAACAATCGATCTCTCGATCTTTTAGTGAATTCACACATTGTCATAATACACCCATGAAATGAATAATTCGATTATCAGTGGCACGTGTAAAAGTGCAACATCATGCAAAACTTCATTAGACTTGATTGATTTTCTTATTTCATTAAGCACGGACTTTAATTAAAACTCACGTCATGATGAAGATGTATGGTTTTTAAGAAAAAAAACAAAAATGTACGTATTTTTCTAAACAATTCATGTAAGTGTGCTTCATTGATCTCAAGCGATTTAGGAATATTCTGTTCTCATTAGGTCATCTCGTGTTTTCTGTGATAGTATAATGTCATTAATCAATAAATTAGAAGTAAGACAGTTTAGTAGTATTCATAAGTACATTCATCATGTATGGATTAAACCGCTTCACAATGTATTCTTTTTCTTTGGATGTGTATATCAATACCAATCACGAAGATAGAAATATACTTGTCTCCTACAGCATAATTTAATGGAATCAATTATCGGTATACCATAAGTAATTTGCTCCGTCCTATCTATTGTCTCCAAAAACAATAATCACTATTGAGTGTGCATCAATCATTTCGATTTGTTGAGTTGAATTTCACACATTGAAACAACCATATAATTGAACTTAATTTCGAATATAAGGCCACGTGAAAGTGGCAATACAATTCATGCAAAACTTCATTAGAGTTGATTGAATTTTTATTTCATCTAAGATAGATTAAAAATCAGTCACTTAAGAAAATTATGGTTCTTATGTAAGAAAAATAACACAAATGTTACGTTATTAATCTCTAAACAATATTGTAAAGTGTATCAATTCGCATTCAACAGCATTAGGAAATATTTCTGTCATCCTAGCTCAATACTCGTGTTTCTGTGAATATTAGATATTTAGTTCAATAAAATAGGAACGTTAATGAAAAGTTTAGAGGATATTCATATAGTCAATCTCTATGTATTGGATTATACCGTCTTCAAAATATTCTTTTCTTATGGATTTGTTATCATAAATCATCCGAAAATAAGAATAACTTGTCTCCTATCAAATAATTTATGAATCACATTAGTTCGAATATCCATAGTAGGTTAGCTTCTTCACTATCATGTTCCTCAAAGAACATACAAATACTCCACTATTTTGAGTTGTTGCAACAATTATACTCGATTTTGAGTTGAATCTCAACACACATAGAATATACGACACAGTAATAGTGACTAATTGAATATTTCAGGGCTACGTGAAAAAGTGCATACAATTCATGGCAAAACTTATCATTAGTACTTGATTGATATTTTATATTGGCATCTAAGAAGCAGTATTATCATCATTATGATATTGATGTTCTTATTAAAAGAAAAATATTAAAAACTAATGTTCGTATTTATCTCTAACCAATTTTGTAGTGTGCTCATGCATCGTCAAAGATTAGGATATTGTATGTCTCTAGCTCAATACTCGTGTTTCTGTGTATAATTTAATATCATATTAGTCAATAAATATAGAAGGTAAGAAAGTTTAGATATTCATAGTACATTAATATTCATGTATTGGATCTACGCTTCACAAATGATTCGTTTTTTTCCCCTTGTTGGATTTGTATTCATACCAATCTAATCGAAATAGAAATTTGTCTCTATCGCCAATTATTTGATATTTAGTCGGGATAGCCATAAGTATTTTTTTGTCCTTCATATCATGTCTCCAAAAACAAATCCAATATTTTGAGTTGTGGCAACAATTCATTCTCGATCTTTTGAGTTGAATCTCACAATTGATATACCCTAGTATAATGAATAATTCGAATCATCAGGCATTCTGAAAGTGATACAATTCATAATGGCAACTTTCATTAGACGTTGATTGTGATATTTTTATTTGCTATTAAGCAACGAATTGATAAAAACTCGAGTACTATGAATTATGCGTTCTATATTAAAAAAAATAAACAAAATGTTAGTCGTATTTTATCTCTAAACAATTATGTATAGTGGTTGCCATGCATCTACAAACAGCCATTAGGATATTTCTGTTTCTATTGCTCAATGCCTGTTTTTCTGTGATATGTAATACTTCATTAGTCAATAAGATTAGACAAGGTACTGAGTCTAGAGTATTCATAAGTACGATAATTCCATGTATGATTACCCTTCACAATGATTCGTTTTTTCTTTGTGGATTTGTATCATACAATACATAACGAAATAAGAATAAATGTCTCCTATCAGCTTAATTTAACTGTGAATCCTTTAGTCGGGATACATAGTAGTTAGCTCCATCACTAAGTCATTGGTCTCCAAAAACACAGAACTCACTATTTTTGACGTTGTGCAACAACATTCGATCTTTGAGTTGGAAATTCTCACACATGATATAACAACGCCAGTATAATGTAATCGATATAGGAGCCACGGAAAGTGCATACCATTCATGCAAACTTCATTAGACGTTGATGAATTTTTTATTTGCATCTAGTAGATTAAAAAACATAGTCGCTAATGAATAATTATGGTTTATTAAAGAAAATTAAACATAATGTTACGTATTGTTATATTCTCTACAACAATTTGTAAAGTTGTGCTTCATAGCTCTTCAACACCTTAGGATTATTTTGTTCTCTATCTCATTTCGTGTTTTCTGTGATATATATATATTCATGTAGTCAATAAAATAGAAGGTATGATATTTTAAGATTCATAACGTAAATATCATTTATTGGATCTAACGCTTTTTTACAATGATGGTCGTTTATTTTCTTTGGATTTGTATCATAACAATCATACTGAAATACGGAACTATACTTTCTCTATCAGCATAATTTAATTTTGATACTTTAGTCGGGATACCAATAGTATTTAGCTCCTTCTATTCATTGTCCTTCTCAAAAACACAATGCTCCACTTTTTGAGTTGTGCAAAATATATTCGGATCTCTTGAGTTGAATCCACACCATTGGATAATGAACGCCCAGTAAAATGAACTAATTTCGAAAATATGGGCACGTGAAAGTGCATACAATATCATTGCAAAATCTTTTTATTTGAATAAAAAAAAATAAAAAACCCCGTTTGAAAAAAAAATTGATATTTTTTATTCTGCATCTAGCCGATTAAAAAACTTCACTATGTAAATTATGGTTGCTTATTAAGAAAAAATATAAACAAATGTTACGTATTTTATCTCTAAATCAATTTTGTAAGTGTGCTTTCATTGCATTCTAACAGCATTAGGAATATTTTGTTCTAGTAGCTCAATCTCGTGTTTTTCTGTGATATCACTAATATAATAGTGCAATTAAATAAGAAGGGTAATGAATTTAGAGTATCATAAGTAACAATTATCTCATTTGGATCTACCGCTTTCAAACAATGATTTCGGTTTTCTTTGGAATTTGTATCATACCTAATCATAACCGAAATAGAATAGTACTTGTTCCTATCCAGCAAATTAATTGAATCATTTAGATCGGATAATCAAGATCGAGATGATTGTTGCACAACTCAAAATAGTGGAGTTTGTGTTTTTGGAGGACATGATAGTGAAGGAGCTAACTACTATGGTATCCCGACTAAAGTGATTCAATTAAATTATGCTGATAGGAGACAAGTTATTCTATTTCGGTATGATTGGTATGATACAAATCCAAAGAAAAACGAATCCATGAAGATCGTCGTTTTACTAGCATAGATACTCGATACTTTTGGTATAAAAATGAACCAGTTATTCTTGCAACCCAAGCACAACAAGTATTTTATGTTGATGATATTCGGTTAGGAAATGGTTGGAAAATAGTCCAAAGAATTCAACAGACATTTATGGGATTTGCCTGAAAGACTAGTTAATGAACCCGAAGTAGATGTATATCAATGCATAGATCAAATTGGAGATTTTGAAATGCAAACACTGCATAGAAGTGACAAAAATCCAACTTTGTGAAAGTAGTGATTTGATTGAGTTAGTTTTATATTTTGATGAACAAGTGGAAGATGTATTAGAAGATGATGAGAATGAAGATGACGAGGAAGATGAAGAAGTTGATGAAGATGAGAAAGACAATGAAGAAGAATGATAATAGATTTGATGTGTGCACATAGTTACTATATTGAAAATTTTCATCTTTATTTTTATAATGCAATTTTATGTCTAAAATATAATTTTGTGTCCCACGGGAAAAGATATCATCATATAATGAAGAAAACATCGTAGACATGAGTAATACACCCACTAATAACCAAGTCCATGGTGTTACACGAGGAGTTGGTTTACATCATGTGATTGAGACCAGTGGAGGAAGACTTTGTATCTCATGGAATCCAAACCCTGGGAAACCAGTTGGAAAAATTGCAAATATATTTAGTAGTGAGATAACATTAATGAGTCGGGTTATCCCCTTGACTTCTAAAGGAAAAAAATATATTCCCAAGGACATTTACACCACTATAATAGAACGACTGTTGGTAAGACATTCATTTTTTAAAAAAAAAAAAATATATATAGTTTATTACTAAATTATGATGCAATGTTAATTAATGATTTTTTTTAGAATAAGTTTGACATGAATTGCTCTCAACCACATATCAGAAGCTATATTGAATATGAGATTGGTAATCGATTTAAGGACTACAAAGCGAGATTATACGAGTATTATAAAAAATTAGGTGATCGCAAGCTCGTCAACCCCATATAAAGGTGTTACAACTGAGGAATGGAAATTTTTGTGTGATAAACGGGAGTCCCCTGCATGGAAGGTAAATATTAATTAAATTTTAATACATAAGTAAACAAAATTTTTAATTATACATTATAATGCAGGAAAGGTCAGAAAAAACAAAAGTAGTAGAAACAAACTCCCTTTCAATCATTATGCTGGAACAAAATCATTTCTATCTCATCGAGCTGAAAAGGTATGGTATTATACTTTATCCATGGTTACCTATGTTATATTGCTTACAAATATTGAGTATTTTATTTGAAGATAAAGGATGATGGAACTTATTTAAGACCTATCGACATCTTCTATCAAACTCATTGGTCTGTTGCAAAAGGCTAAACTAACGATGCAGCACGTGAAACATATGTAAGTACTATTTAAAATATTTTAACAAACAGTACGAATTTCAAATATTTTGATGTTTATGACATTTTTTTTTTGTTTGTTTTGAATCATATAGGAGAAAATGGTTTCTTTAAGACTAGAGCAAGAAGACTCAAGTACACCAATGAGTGATGAAGAAATTACTGAAACCATTTTAGGGAAAAAAATACATATGTTAAAGGGATGAGATATGGACCAAAACCAGCTCAAAGTATAAAAGAAACGTACTCATAAGATTACGTCCAATCACTAGAGGCACGCCTTGCAAAGATAAAAGAACATATGAAGAGTGAATATCGAGAGAGCTACTGTGGAAGAAGCATTGGAAAGTCAACGTCAAGAGTATGAGAGAAGATTCAGTCAAATGAATGAATTTCTAGAAAGACTCTCTGGAGGAAGTTCTTCTATTAGTAAGGTAATTGCATTAGTTCAACTTATGTTCATATTAGTTAAATTAGTTTTAACTTGTATAGTGATTTCAATCAATTGATTGTGATTGGTGATGTAGTTATGAATATTTTGTATGTATGTGTTGGAGGGGGGCCAAGAATATTTGGGAAAAAAATGGTTTGAGCAGGGGGAGCAAAAAAATATCTACGTGGGGTGGGAGGGGAAAAGAGAAAAGGAGAAAAGGAATTACAAAATATGTATGACATTTTACTTGTGGAAGATATTATATGCTTGTTATTATGTGGTTTGAGAGGGGAGAATGTTTGAGAATTTATGTTTATTGTGACATGATGAGTTTTTTGTGATAATTAGCGTTAAAGTTATCTGAATTTTCATAATTATGTTCTAGACCAACTTATGAATCATGATATAAAATGGATTGAACATTTTATATAAACAGTGAGTTTACTTAAGTTTGATATTTAACTTTTGAAATTGTTGAGAATATGTGAATTTTGTTTGAAAATAATTTGATATGTATCTCATTATGTGTGCACGACTAAATTGGAGTTTGTTGGTGATGTAACATTTTGGATTTTCTTTTTTTGAAGATCACTAGTTAGGTGATGACTAATTATGTGCAGAACTTTTTTCTTTTTGAGGTAACTAATTGTAGACTTTTTTATTGTAATGGATATATGGTAGATTTTATGATCGTCATTTTAGTATACAGTACGATTAAGTTTCACTCCAATATGTTTTTTTACAACATTATTAAAATTTGTGACGTAACTAAAACGTCGTAAGATTGTAACATCGAGAACATACAATAGCGAGCAGAGCAATGCAAAGAACATAGGAACTTTGTAATAATAAAAAACATCGCATAATGCGACCTTTCGAAAACGTCGCATAATGTGATTTTCCGAAAACGTCGCATTATGTGACCTTCCACAAGTCGCATCATGCAACATTTTGCAAATGTTGCATCATGCAACTTTTTGATAATGTGATTTTCCAAAAACATCGCATAATGCGACTTTCAGACAACATTGCAGGATGTGACTTCCTAAGCAACGTCGTATTATGCAACATTTTTATAGCGTCGCGCATCCTGCGGCATTTTCTAACATATAGTCAAAAAAACACATTCAGCGGCTGGCCTTTAGCCACTAAAGCATGCAATGATTAAAATTAGTCGCTAAAACTTTTTTGCAACGAAATTTTATTTTTAGCAACAAATATTTTTAGTCGCAAAAGACCAAATTTCTTGTTGAGTAAATTGGCATGTAACCAGCAAGCTAGCGAGAATTGTAGGTCATGCACACTCGAATTCTTAATTCAGGTCCTGCATAGATAAGGTTTGTTATGGATTTTCTAGTAGAGAATCAACTTATCCATTAGGTCACATTTCCTAGCGTGTCAGACAGTGGTAGATCCAGAACTTTATGTTAAGAGGGCACAAATATATATAAGGTCTGAAGTTGAGCTCATAAATTTCTAGACTTTTGTTTAGTTCCTAAACTTAAAAAAATGTATAATAGGTCCATGAGTTCTCAAGTTTTGTGTTAGATAGATTCTTAAAAAAAATAAATTTTGCATGCAATAGGTCTCTTATATATTTGATACAAAACTAATTTTTCTTTTCTTTATTCAGTTAATTTTTAAACGTTTTTAATATTCTTGAGATTAGATATAAGTTTGAATATTTTATAGATTTATTAGACATTGTTAAGGGATTATAGTCAAAATTGAAAGTTTAGAAATTTATTAGTCACAATTTTCAAAACTTACAAAAGATTTTAATATAACATTCATATAAATGTAATTTGAAATGCTTTGATAAATGATATCTAAATTAAGTAATAATATTTACAAAATTATTATAAGGGAAATTCTTATAAATGGAGAATTCCCAAAATATTTACACTTTGTAGCAAAAAGTTCCAAAGGTGCTTTGTACTTTTGGAATTTTTTGCTATATAGTGTAAATTTTTTTAAATATTTTTTATATTTTAAAAGGCCCCTTATTATAAAGTATAAATTTTTGTAGAATCATTTACCTAAATATATAAGCAAAATATCATTCAATCATCTAAAAAAAAAAAAAAAAAAACCAAATTTCATAAAATAATTTTATAAAAATCCCAAAATATTTGTATATTTCTACATGTCGTTGAGTGAGAAATTGATCGATCACAAATTGTCGCGTCATTCTCTAATTACTGCCAAAATTATAAATGATCAAATTTGAGACTAATTAGAAGTTTATATATGTCTCGAATTGAAATTGAAGACAAGAATTGTCAGGTTCGGACGATGCCACATATTTTCATTTTGACCATTTGACCAAATTAATTATTAGGCTGACAAGATAAATAGAAAATTGTTAAAGTTTTTTTTAGAAAGTTAGCAAAAAGTTTTCAAAGTAGTAAAATTAGCAAAACAATTTTTTTTTTTCGAATAAACAATACTATTAGAAAATGTTTAAACTATCCATGCAGACTAAAATTGATAAAAACCCACGTGAAAACCTAAAATAAATCTTAGAAGAGCTAAACCACTTAAAATACACTGTATTTAAGTATTTTACATTTCACTGGCTACACGTGAATACAGATATACAAAAACAAACAAAAATATATATTATTGCATAAATGGATTGAGTCGGGCAAAATTTTAAGGCAAGCAACCAATTGGTGGAGGATTGCAGCAGAAAACAAGATTAACACGGTGGGTTGTGGTTGAAGTAGAGAGTGTGACAAGAAGAGGAAAAAGAAAAGAAGAGATGGATCTTGTTGGCATTCGACAATTGGTGAGAGCATCACAAAGAAGAAGAAACGAATAACACTACAGTAATTTTTACTTTTAATGTCGACATTTTATAAATGATGACATATTGACTATATGATGTTAGTTTATGGAAAAAAAAGCCGCATTTTTCGAAAATTAATATATGATGTCAGTTCTAAACCTCCATCATAATGATTGTTATAGTGGCAGTTGTGTTCGGGTTGATGTCCTAAATCTCGTGGGTCTTGAAGTTATAATTATATTGTACAAATAATTTATTTATCTAATAAAATAAAGAGGTATTTTATTTATCATTTAGTTGCATTTATCCACAAAAACCAATAAACTAAGATCCAGGATTATTTTCTGAAACTTAAACATGTATGTAGAGACATACAGGTGAATCATATTTAAGTGATAACCTAAACGGTTTGTAGTAGATGGATAAGTTTGGGTACCTTATCCTGGTAACACTATGAATACGACCTATTTTGTAGTTGTTACAATTGTTGTAAAGTGCTACAAATGATCTGATCCTGATCATTCATGTGTAGACATGTGAGTATGAGTGTTCTATGCAAAGAGTTTGTATAAGGTCGAACCACGAATGTATAATCTTTCTATATAACACCATTGGTAGATGATACTTACATTTCATTAGGATGACTGTAAGTGACTTGACCTGAATCCTGAGTGAGTTGTGAACTCCTGTCTACAAAGGTGGTCCTTTAATTTGTATGGGTGAGAGTAGTCAGTTTCGTCGACTCAATATGCCTACCATTTTAGGGATTCGTTTTATTAGGGAGCTAGAAACACAACTACACAAGAAGAAATTTACTTATTCTCTATAGTTATATACTATAGATAAATTGCTCCCTTAAAAGCTGATTCCGGGGCTTGAATAATGTTGCATCATACCCTCTTCTAGCCCGAGAGGATTTTGGCCAGACTATGACTTATTGTTCGTTAGAGGGATCAGTGGTACTTAAGAAGTTAGATGTAACTACAGGAGAACAACGATAATTTTGGCTCAACTGAACTTACGAGCAATTTGTAAAGGGTCAATGCACCATTGATTAAATATCCAATGGACATAGAAATATATCTGTAGTGCGAAGAGTGGATGAACAGTCAGTCTTTAGTGACGTGACTAACAATTAATGGAAGTTGATTAATTTAATCAAAGAGTTGGATTAATTAATGGAGTACCATTGGAGCTTCAAACTATAGGTCTATAAGATCCCCTCGTAAGCTCAATTGGGACAAAATGGGAATCAAATTAATTTGGATTAATTTGAATCGTTTAAATTAATAAAGGAAATTATTTACATAAAATTGTATGAGATATAATTTGAGAGAAAAAAAACAACCTTAATATGATTTGATTCATATTAAATAATTGAGAGATTTTTTTTATATATAATATTAAATTAAAGTACATATATATATTAAATAAAAAATAGTTTATTTAAATTATATGTATGTTTTTTAATTACATAAAATAGGTTGCTAATTAAAGTACATATTAATTAAATGAAAATTAGTCTTATTTAATTATATGTATTTTTAATTATATAAACCTTTCATTTTCTTCAAATAACTTATAAACTTTTCAGTTTCTTCGATAAATTCTCTCATTATTATTTGGAAGATGAAAAGAAAGGTTCTTTCTTCTTCCACTTGCACTATTTTAAATATTCCAAAATGTATTGGAGTTGTAAGATGTTGAAATATTGAAGTTGGTGAAGGTTTTGGAAAAGTGTTTTTCTCTCAAAACAAAAGTATTCCCTCTCCAAATTATTCAAAGAAGCCCACAAGCTCTCTACTGTTCTCTATCTAGAGAATACCGAGGTCTCCACGTGGTGGTGTTTGTTGGTTTTGAACACTTGTTGATGTGTTTTTTATTGTTCATGTTCAAAGTTTTTAGAGAGGAAATCGTGAAGAGACTAGTCTTCAAGGTTATGTTTTCCATATCTTTTCTTCTTCTCAATTTCTATATATATATGTATGCTTAATTGATCATGTGTATTTTATTTCCGTCATATATATTCTTCGCATTAAGTAAAATTAAAATTAGGATGCGATCTTTTTTGCAATAGGTACTCGCATATCCTTTCAATTGGTATCAGAGCGTGCGTTTCCGTTCTAATTTTAATTTTCAAATGTATAAAGAATAATGGTGGGATTATTAATTTTGCATAATTGTATATTGAATGAGGTTTGCTCATTTGAATGTTTTTAGGATTAGTTTTAGATTTTTACTATTCGTTAAAAATTCGATATGTAAAGGGCCCGTTGTTTTGGACAATTTTTTGTAAGCCATCGAGTCTGTGTTTGATGTCTGTGTCGATCATGATCAAGTTTCAGCTTCAATTTGGTGGAAAATGGAGCAAGGATGGAGTATTATAGATGAACGGGTAAAGGAGTTCGCGGAGCGTCACGACGTTGCGAACAACGTTACAACACTACTTGATTTTCTTTTGACAGTTTGACTTTTGATGGATCAGATTCAAGCTATTTTTCTTCATTATTAATTGTAATAATTTAGTTTTAATTATTTTGGTTTAATTAAATTAATATTTTTTAAATCAATTTAATTAAAAATTTAGGAAACCAATCTCGGCCCAAATTGAAGCTTTTATTTTTATGCTTTGATGTATGATATTTTTTGTTGTATGTCATAATGTATGTCATATAGCATAATCCCACCATAGGATATACATATTTTTATGCATATTGTTCAATGTATATATTATAGTATAAAATTGTATAATAAATTAAGCATGTTCATGCATAATTTATATTATAACTATTGTAATATATAGATTAGATGTATGGATATATATATATATATATTCTTGTTACTTTAAATATATAAATGTTATGTATGTAATGGAAAAAGGAATTGCATGGTTTCATAATAAGACCTATGTTTAATTCGATTAGAAATAGACTTAACCTTTTATTTTGGTTTAATAGGATTAAATTGAATTATTGAACAAAAGACTAAATGTGTAACAAATGTATCTATTTGGGACCTTTTCCTATGGACAGTTCTGTCTAGGTTGGGGTATTTAAGCTTATGGAAATGGAACACCCCTACATGGGAACTGACTTGGAAGGTGAATAGATAGAATTGTTACATGCATGCAATGAGTGATTCATGTTTATTAAAGTGTGTAATAAACATAAATCAACGTTGTTAACTATCCAAAGTAAATGTTATTTTGAAAAATTTTAACAATCACTTAGTAAAATTATTAGCTGAATTTTCTAAGTTAATCAACCCTAAGTAAAACACTCAGTGTGAGGAAAATGGGTATCTGATACTTCATTTTTTCCTTTGAGGTTTCTCCTTGAACGTTCACACCGTGAGATCTATGCTCGGCCTCGAGGCACATTTGCTTGTGCCCCCCTACGGGTGGTATTTACATAGGTCGATATCAAGGTGAACAGAGAGAGTGTTTATAGTAAGTGGGAGTGGGACGTGTGTCATCACATCTCATTGTCTTTCTCATTAGTTCATAGTAAACTTTCATGCCCGACCTCGAGGCATCTTTACTTGTGTCCCCCTAAGGATCGTATTTGCTAGAATTTTTTTACTCAAATCTCTAGAAATTGATAGGATTGCTTTAATTTTTGCCCCAATCGGTTTTTCCCTACGGTTGGCTCATTGGGTTGGAACTTTAGAATCTAAAATGAGGGGTTACACTTATAAGAAAATTTTATGCAAATTAATATTTTCTGGACCAAACAATGGTGATTAATAATTATAGGGACAAGAGTTGTTTTGGTGTAATTATTGGTTGAGATTATCTCAATTCAGTGAATGAGTATCTAATCACTATACGGTGGCTTTTACCTTGCCCCACTGAAAATCATTGCAAAATAGATGACATGTAGGGTACATTAGATTTTTGCTAAATTGATTGGTTGATTAATTGGGTAAAGCGTTTAATAACTAATATAAATAAATTGCATGGTTTTAGCAATTTCATAATGACGAGCGCTACTTTAAACATGCTTTCCGCCAATAAGTGAAACGATGATAACTATATAAGCTGGAAAAATACTATTAATATGATTCTCATTCTCGATGACCTACGACTCGTCCTAGTTGAGGATCGTCCTGAAGCCCTAGCCACTAATGTACCCGAAATATTCAGGAGGCATATGAGCAATGGGAAAAGGTGAATGAAAAGTCCTAAGCGTATATCTTGGCCAACTTGTCTGAAGTTTTAGCCAAGAAGCATGAGCCCATGCTCACTTCCTGTGAGATCATGAAGTCCTTGAGGGGAATGTTTAGACAATTGTCCTCACAACTCAAGCATGACACTTTCAAGTATATCTTCAATGTCTGGATAAAAGAAGAAACATTTGTTCGTGAACATGTTCTAAACATGATGGTCCACTTTAACATGGCAGAGATAAATGGGTCTATCATTGATGAGGCTAGTCCGGTTAGCTTCATCTTGGAAACTTTACCTCAAAGTTTCCTACAGTTCTATAGTAATGTTATTATGAACAAGCTTGATTACAACCTTATCACCCTGCTCAATGAGCTATAGACATATCAGTCCTTGATAAAATTCAAGAAACAAAAGGATGAGGTAAATCTTGCCTCGTCCTCCAAAAAGTTCCATAGCGGTTTGACTTCTAGAACAAAGTCTGCACCTTCTTCCTGCGACACCAAAAAGTGGAAGAATAAGAAGGGAGGCCAGGGGAAAGCTAACCCTGTTGCTATACAAAAGGAAAAGAAAACCAAGGCTGCAAAGGGAATCTATTTCCATTACAATGATGAGGGACACTAGAAGAGGAATTGTCCAAATATTTGGCAGAAAAGAAGAAAGACAAACAAGGTAAATGTGATTAACTAGTCTTGGAAACTTGTTTAGTGGAGAATGATAATTCTACTTGGATAATTGATTTAGACGCCACTAATCATGTTTGATCTTTATTTAAGGGAATTAGTTCCTGGCAGCAGCTGAAGACTGGTGAGATGATGATACGGGTTGAAACTAGGCACGTCATCTTAGTTGTGGTAGTGGGAGGACTCCAACTTTGTTTACAGAAATATTACATTTTATTAGAAAATTTTTATATAGTTCTTGACTTAAAAAGGAACTTAATTTCTATAAAATGCTTATTAGAACAGTCATACACTCTGAATTTTAATGTGAATAAAACATTTATTTACAAAACTGGTGTTGATAGTTCTGCAAAGTTGGAGAGTAATCTTTACGTGCTAAGGTTGTTAACAACAAAGTCCCTCCTTAATACTGAACTATTTATGATAACTCAAAACAAAAGACAAAAAGTTTCTCCTAAAGAAAATGCCCATTTTTGGCATCTATGATTAGGTCACATTTGATGGTTTCTATAAACTTGCAGCGGAAGAAAACAGAATCATTAAGCACTCTAATTCATCAATTTTAGCTTTAAAGACAACATGCTCATCAAATGATAAAAGGGTTTCAAACATACCCTTGAAGGTCTTCTTTAAACTCGAAATTTAGTTGCAATCTTCTCCGATTCTTGCTATGGACTACCACTAGAGCTTCCTTACTATCCTCTAGGAGCGTTAGATTAAGTTGTGGGACTAAAAAAAAAGCATGAATTTAAGGAATTGAGAGATGGAAGAAAACTGGTTTTTCTGTAGATGATGAACTCTTCTTCAACAAAATGTTTCAGCAAGAATCACTATGTTGCATGAGATTTTCCACTAAAAAACTAAGTGTTTATATAGAAACTTCATGCAAAAACTAAATGTGTGAAATAATTCCAACTCCTACTGGAAATTGAGCTAGAATTGGTAGTGACGTCATGAGTAAGGTGGTAGCTTTTGAAAGTGGAAAAATCCCACATTTTGGGATTTTCCAATTTTCCAATTTCTTTTTATTTTCTTTTCAATTTTGAAACTTTTCCAAAATTAAACTAATTATCTTAGTTTTAATTCATTAATTAAAACTGAAAATTTATTAATTTTACAGAAATTAATTCAATAAATAATTTTTCTAATAAAATTAATAATTAATAATTAATTAAATAATTTAATTAATTCTATTAATTTAATATCAAATATTAAATTAATTTATCACCAATTCTACCACCATGAATCTTTATTCATGAATTTAATATTTAAATCATATTTAAATATTAATCGGTTCTCCAATTTTGTTTAATTCCATAATTAAACATATAATTATATCACATATAATTACTAATTCCCTTGATTCAAATTTGAACGATCCAAATTAACTTATCATACTATTCTAAGGATAATTCCATTTGTGAGGGGGACCTAATGGACCTACAGATCAAGGGATTAATCCCCATTCATTAACTACCAGGTCACTCCACTAAAACTCAGTAGTTGTCCTCCCCCTACTGTAGATATATTGTGTCCACTCAATATAACCATGAGTAGTAAGTTAACCCTTTACAGGTTGTTCATAATAATGGATTGGTCAAAAGTTGTTTTACCCCAAAGATTACATGTTGCTCCTTAAGTCTTACTGATCCTCTATGAACAATTGGTTTGTGATCCAATCATTAAACCGAGTCCCTCTCAAGACCCATTGTTCAAGACCCAGAGTCAGCACTGAAGGGAACAACCTCTCTACTATCCTTAAAATCGGGTAGGAGTGAATTCCGTTCTGCACACTATGTCCCCAGCTATCTACCCGATCTTACTCTGAAAATGGGAGGCTTATTAAGCTAGTGCTGTTGAGTCAACCCTCACCTATGAAAATCTAAGGATAATCCCGAATAAACAAGAGTTCATAGTTAGCTCAGGATTAAGGTTAAATTACCTAGGTCATCGCTATGAAATTTTCAATCTTAAACAGTAGACAACGTTTAAAAGTAAGAGTGATTTAATTCTTGGTCCAATCTTATGCAAACTCATTGCATAGGATGCCTCCGCTTCTTATGTCAATACATGAATGAATCAAGATCACTTCGTTTGTAGCACTTTACAATAAATTGTAACAACTATAGAGTGAGCCACATCCAATGGTGTTACCAGAATAAGGTACCCAACCTTATTCATATACTATAGATCATTTTGCCTATTTACTCAAACTTGATCCACTCTTATGTCTTCACATAAAGTTCAAGTACTCATGTAATAACATGGATTTTTTAGTTTATTGGATTTATTTCTAAAACAAAATAAGCAATTCATATATTCAATAATAACTTTATTAAATCCATACCTCAATAATGACTTTATCGATTTATAGAATAAGTTAATTGTTTACAAACCACAGGTTTTAGGACATAAAACCCAACAACATTAATCTCAATAGGATTGAGAGATTGGTTAAGAATGGACTTCTAAGTGAGTTAGAAAACGATTCATTACTAGAATGTGAGTCATGATGAGTTATACTGGAAAAGGTCATAGAGTCAAAGAACCCTTAGAACTTGTACATTCAGATCTCAATGGTCCTATGATGTTAAAGCAAGAAGAGAGTTTGAATATTTCATCAGTTTTGAAGATGATTATTCAAGATATGGGTATGTTTACTTATTGAAGTCTGAAGTTTTTGAAAAGTACAAAGAGTACAAGGCTGAGGTTGAAAATGCACTAAGTCAAACAATAAAAACACTTCGATCTGATCGAGGTGGAGAGTATATAGATTTAAAACTCCAGGACCATTTGATGGAACATGGAATTGTATCCCAACTCTCAGCAGCTGGTACACCTCAGAAAAACGGTGTAGCATAAAGGAGAAACCGAACGTTGTTGGACATGATTCGGTCCATGATGAGTTATACTTCCTTACTTGACTCGTTTTTTAGATATGTGTATAGACTGTAGCTTATATTTTGAATTGTGTTCTATCCATGAGTGTTTCTGAAATAACTTTGAAATTATGGAATGGCCATAAAGGTAGTTTACGCCATTTCAGAATCTAAGGTTGCCCAACACATGTGCTTGAGGTTAATCCTAAGAAATTGGAACCTCGTTCAAAATTCTGCTTATTTGTAAGCTACCCCAATGGAACTAGAGATGATTACTTCTACAATCCAAAAGACAATAAAATGTTTGTGTCGACAAATGCTACATTCTTAGAAGATGACCACATAAGGGAGCACAAACCGCACAGTAAAATAGTATTGAATGAGCTTTCCAACGAAACTACTGAACCTTCAACAAGAGTTGTTGAAGAGACAAGTACATTAACAAGAGTTGTTGATGTCGGTTCATCTAGAAGGTCACATCCAACTCAAACGTTGAGGGAACCTCGGCATAGTGGGAGGGTTTCAAACACGTCTGTTCGTTATATGGTTTTAATAGAAATCCTAATCGTCATATTTGATGGTGAAGTTAAGGATCCATTGTCATATAAGAAAAATATGGAGGATGTTAACAAAGATGAATGGATAAAAGCTATGAATCTCGAAATGGAGTCTATGTACTTCAATTTAGTCTGGGATCTTGTAGATCAACTTGATGGAGTAAAACCTATAGGTTGCAAATGGATCTACAAGAGGAAAAGGGATACAGATGGTAAGGTTCAAACCTTCAAGACTAGACTAGTGGCAAAGGGTTATACCCAGGTAGAGGGAGTTGACTATGAGGAGACTTTCTCACCTGTTGCCATGTTAAAGTTTATTCGGTTACTCCTTTCCATTGTGCATATTATGACTACTAGATCTGAAAATTGGACGTTAAGACTGCTTTTTGGAATGACAATCTTGAGGAAACCATTTATATGCAGTAGCCAAAGGGATTCATAACCCAAGATCAAGAGAAAAAGGTTTTCAAGCTTAATCGGTCCATTTATGGACTGAAACATGTTTCTCGATCTTGGAACATAAGATTTGATTCTGCGATCAAGTCTTATGGTTTTGATTAAAACGTTGATGAACCTTGTGTTTACAAGAAAATCATCAACAGTTTAGTAGCTTTCTTAGCGTTATATGTACATGATATCCTAATCAATGGGAATGATGTAGGACTACTGACTGACATAAAACAATGTATGGCAACCCAATTCCAAATGAAAGATTTGGGAGAGGTACAATTTGTTTTAGGTATTCAGATCTTTAAAGATCATAAGAAAAAATTGCTAGCTTTGTCTCAAGCATGATATATTGACAAAATACTTTTCAACTATTCGATGCAAAACTCTAAGAGAGGTTTACTACCTTTCAGGCACGAAGTTGCTTTGTCTAAGGAACAGTATTCTGAGACACCTTAAGAAGTTGAGGAAATGAGATAGATCTCCTATGCATCAATCGTTGGCAGCCTGATGTATGTGATGTTATGTGCTAGACCTGACATCTGCTATGCAATGGAGATAGTCAGTAGATATCAATCTAGTCCAGGATTAAATCACTGAATTGTTGTTAAAACCATCCTCAAGTATCTTAGAAGAACGAGGGACTACATGCTTGTGTATGGGTCTAAAGATTTAATCCTTACAGGATACACTGACTCTGATTTTTAGATTGATAGGGATTCTAAGAAATCCACCTCAGGAACAGTGTACTCTTAATGGAGAAGCTGTAGTCTTGCGAAGCACCAAGCAGAGCTGTAATATGCTTAATTGTTCATGTGTATTATGTTTCCGTCATATATATTCTTTGCTGTTATGTAAAATTAAAATTAGGACAATCTTTTCCGAAATGGGTACTCATGTATCCTTTAGGTTGTAAACCACCATCCATTACTAAAAACGGCGGGAAATAAATTTTTAAATTGCCCAAAAATTTGAAACATGTAAGATGTCAGTTAGAAACTGCCATCGAAACATAGGTTAGAATGGCGATTTTAAACCGCCATCTATAGGCTCTAAACCACCATCAAAATGATTGTTATAATGTTGGTTGTCAATTGCCATCTATAGTTAAAAAACGACGGGAAATAAATTTTCACGCGTGAAAATTTGAAACATGTAAGATATTAGTTGGAAATTTCCATCGAAACATATGTTACAATGGCAGTCTAAAACTGCCATCTATAGGCATAAAACGACGGGATTATTCTTGTTATTTTTATTATTTTTAAAATTTATTTTTAACATAAAAATGCCATCATTTTACAGTTCAATGCCCTCGCCAAAAAAGTTGCATGGATTGTGGATATTATGTGATAAGATTCATGAGAGAAGTTTTACATCCTCCAAATACTCCTATTAAGTCCCTTGTATGTCACTATTCTAACTTTTTACATCTTGTAAACTTAGTAATAATGAGTTTATTGTAATATTTTTTATTTATTTGCTTTGATGTAGTTTAATACTAAGAACCCTTTTACCCAAGAAAAACTTGATGAGGCCTAAGTTGAGTGGGCGGAGCATATGCCAAACTACACTTGATCAGATTGCATTTATGATGCTATAATATATGGCTCTTGCTTTAAAAGTTTGGTATCCCTTAGGCATTTTGGTTGTACAGTTGCTGGAGAGTTTGCTCTAAAAGTTTTTTTTTTATTTTTCATATACATATTGTGTAGTACTATTTGGTTAAGTTGTTGGAGATATTTTTTGAAATTTTGATAGATCTTATACATTTTGTATAAGTTTGAAAACGTGCCATGTAACTCGATCTATATTGAAATTCAATTGTGAATTGATCATAAATACCGAAATAATATGACAGATTGTGTTCTCTAAAAGTTCATCATTGTTTTGCTGAATATTTGTGTGGAGAAATTAATTGGAATAGAAGATGAGAATTATTAGTATTGTAATAACCCGACCTTTCGAGTACTCTGACAAAGGCCGTTACTCATAATTACCAATTTACATTCAAACCATTTAGACGAATAAGTAAAATTTATTAAACCAGAGATGACTATTTCAAATCAATTTATTAAATCAATAAATAAACACAATTTATTAAATCAATAAATAAAAAAATAGATAAACCATTTAATCAGGGTCCTCCAAAAAACTTTTACAAAGAAAACATTCAAATCGATAGAATTTTTTGTCTCACAATAGAACCTAATTTCAAAATATTTAAATCCTAGAGACATAGGCTAAGCGAAAGCATTTTCTCTTGTTCCCCTATTGCTCTATCACGGGTCTCGTCTGTCACTCGTTGACCTATTCTTGCCATTACTCGAAAAACGTAGGGAAAGAAAGGATAAGTGTGAAATACTCGATAAGTGACCCATTACTGGGCCTTCTAGGTAACTTGTTATCTAATCTATCTAGGCATTGGTGTACACCCATATCATAACAGTCCTTATGATCCTGAGTGGGTCACATATCAGTCGTAATCCCAAAGGAACACGCATTAGTCATAGTGTGTATCCCGAGGGTACACAAATCAATCATAAACGTGATCCCGAAGGAACACGCATTAGTCATAGTGTGTATCCTGAAGGTACACATATCAATGTTAGGTGTGTCCCAAGGGAGCATATGCCAATCGTAGGTGTGTATCTTGAGGGTACATAAACAGTCATAGATGAGCACATATACAGTCATGGTGTGGACCCGAAGGAACGTACAATCCGTCGTATATATACACCTGCCCAAATAAAAAAAGTGAAAAGGAACCATATAAACTTAGCATCCATCAATCCACATATTAATCCTTTAACATAATCACAAATATATAACTCAAGGATAATATACCACAATGCCCTCGGTCATCATCACATAACTGATAGGATATACAAGTATACAACAGAAACAAACAGAATCAATAAACACTCTAATTACATTTAATTTGAGTTTTAAAAGTATGCTATCGCAGAAAATCAAAAGAGGGTTTCTTAATAACATACCTTTGATGAATCTCCCAAAACCAAGTTGTTCTTCAGGTAATTTCAACTCCAATTATCCAGTGAACCACCAAGAGATCTTTTCTTCTATACTCAGCCTTGAATTTGAGTGATGGAACTCTAATTAGAGTGAAATTATGAAGGGTGTATGTGTGGGTTTTGGTGAAGCTAAATTTCTGCAGCAGTCTTCTAAAGAACTCCGAAATTCACCCTTCCAATCTTCAATTTTAGAGCTTTTATACACAAAGTGCATGCAAGCACTCAAACTCAGCTCAATGCTAGCAATAACTTCTTGAAGAAGTGGGATTTATGTGTAAATTTGGGAGAATACCTTCTACTTGGTGTAAAATATAGGAAAACCCACTCAAACCAAGTTTTCATTTTTCAATTTTCAAATTTTAATCAATTCTAAAATGAACTAAAATTTGATTTAATTAATTCATAATTAATTAAACCAAAATTAAATTTCTTAAATTGAATTGAAATTGAAAATTAATTTGATTTTTAATTAATTTAACATATTTAATTAATTAAATAATTTAATACTAAATATTAAACTAATCACACACCCAATTTAAAACATGAATCCTATTCATGTAATTAATATTTAAATATTATAAATTCTCCAATTTCATTTAATTTCAATAAATTAAACGTTAATTATATCAAATATAATTATACAAACTCTAATTTGAATTTGAACTTATTCAAAATCAAACCCTAATTTCAATTTGAACATTTTAAAATTTAAATTCAATTTGAACAATTCAAATTGATACCATTCCAAATTCACTCAGTTTATTAATTCAAGGTGTTCACATTTTACGAGCAAGTAGAGGAATCTTATGGATCTGCAGATCATGAGCTCCAACGGTTTAAGATTAATTGGCTAAAACATTTTAGACCAAATTAATCAGTATTCGTTAACTATCAAGTCACACCACTATAGCTTGATAGTTGCATTCTCCTCACTGTAGATATATTTGTCTCCACTTGATTTAGCCATAATCAGTAAGTCGACTCTTCACATATATTTTTTAATAACGGTTGGGTCAATATGTTGTTTTACCCCCGATATTACATCTTGCTTCTTAAGTTCCACCGTTCCTCTAATGAATAGTTGGTTTGTGATCCAATCAGTAAACTGGATCCCTCTCGGGCCAATGAGATGGTGGGCCCCTTGTTCAAGACCTAGATTCAATACTTAAGAGAACAACCTTTCTTCTATCCCTAAATCGGGTATATGTGAATTCCTTATGCACCCCATATCCCTAGCTATCTACCCGGTCTACCCTTGAAATGGGAGGCTTATTGAGTCGGCGTTGTTAAGCCAACCCTCACCTATGCAAATTTAAGGATAATCTCAAATAAACAGGAGTTCATAGTTAGCTCAGGATTAAGATCGAGTAACCTAGGTCATCTAAGTGAAATAGTAAGTTTTAAATAGTAAAAACATTATAAAGTAAGAGTGACTTATTTCTTAGTCCAATCTTATGTAAACTCATTGCATTGGACGCCCCCACTCCTCATGTCAATATATGAACGAATTAGAATCACTTCGTTTGCAGCATCTTTACAAAAACTTGTAACAACTACAAAGTGGGTCACATCCAATAGTGTTACCAACCCAATCTTATTCATATGCTGTAGATTATTTTGACTATTTACTTGGACCTGATCCACTTTTATGTCTCCACATAAAGTTCAAGTATCCATATAATAGCCATGAATTTTAGTTTATTGGATTTAGACTTTATAAGTGCAATTTATAGATTCAATAACAACATTATTGAAGTAATGTCGAATAATATCTTTATTGATAATAGAATATGTTTAACTTTTCAAACTGCGAGTTTTAGAACATACAACCCAGCAATAGCATCATAATCAAAGTAGTCCAAACAGTTCATATCATTAAATCAAACAGTCCAATCATTATCATGTGGTAGGGACGACTGGTTCGAACGAAAACCAATAGTAAGATACTTACCTTATAATGCAAACTTAAATATCGTTATCCAAGCAAGTCGATTTCTAACCAAATTCTCGAATCAGAACCTATAACATAAATCAAACTTAGATTCAACAATTAAATCAAAATTACTAATCACCCAATTTACATCATTTCCAAAAAAGTGCCAAGGCTCTAATCTTCACCCAAACAGAACCCAAAATCCACAACATTGATAGATAATCCAAAATAGCCTTGGGACCCAAAATACTCACCAAAAAAATAGGACGAAATCAACTTTAAACGTGTTGGACAGGGGCTTAAAATTCGCTCAAACCTTCAATACAAACAACACCCAATTCCAAGGTACGACAAACCTCATGGCGGCGCTTGACAGAGGATAGTAACTAGAGGAGAGCCGAATCGGCGATAGAGAGATGCACGACGGCGAACGGTGGCAGCGGTGGCGAGAAGAAGAACGGTGCGAATAGACAGGCATGAGGAGGCTGGCGTCGGAGCTGCGCGCGGCTGTGAGGTGAAGACGGCTGCTGGCGGCTCCGGGCATAGATCTAGGCCGCTTTGTCAGACTCCTAAGCCAACCAGAAGAGAGGGAGAGAAAGCTGACGTAGAAGAAAAACGACGGTCACTAAGCACCGCACGTGAAAGAGAACTTCGGAGGGGCTGCGTGCGCTTACTGAGGGAGAGAGAGGGTGTGTCAATTTTTTTTTTCCTTGCACCTTTTAACTTAAAACATAAATAAATAAATAAATATATATATATATATATAATCTTTTTCCTCTTTCTTTTCCTAAATCTCCACGAATCCATAAAATTAAATTCAAATCCCAAAATAATTAACTAACTTATCTTAAATTAAATCCAAACTTTCAAATCTTTATCCAAAATAATCCAAAAATTCCAAATGTCTTATCAAATTAATCCAAACCAATTAACTTCTCGAATTAATTTAATTTTGGCTCCAAAACAAAAAATAAAGGGAACATCATAAATTACTTCATTCCAAATATTTAATCAATTTAAAATCACACTTCCCTCAAGTAAATTAGTCCAACTTTCCCTAAATTGAATTAAAATTCCTACCCTATACAAATATCTTTTTAATTAATTATCTTGTCTCCCAAATTAAAATTTTTTAGCCCCAATTTATTGAGATAATGCCCAAATATTTCATGATAATTTATAGAAAATTACATGAAAATTCTAGGTGTTACTATTATAAAAATCGTTTATGCAGGATTTGGGTTTCATATTTTGCTAATCATTTATTGCAGGTTATAACAGATAAAATGTCAATGTTAAACTGACATCATACTATACAACAACAACAACTATTAAATGTCATCCGGCATATTAATCATACGTTGAAAGATATCTATGTATATGTTTTCAACGAAAAATTTTAGAAAATGATGGGATTTACGAATTAATCGTACATTTCTTTTTTTTAATATCTTCAAAATATTTTTCTGAGATTCAAATATTTTATCATCGTAACTTATTTTGTTAGGACTAATATTGATTTATGTATTTAGAAACTCTTTTTTTGTATCTTTTCTAATTTTTTCAATTTTTTTTTAGTATGGTGTTTGTTCTATCAGTCAAATCTTTCATCTTTTTTTCTCTCAATGAAAAATTTGTCCACTCCATAGACCGAGTTATATCTATGGAGTGGACAAATTTAGAAACTCTTGTTTTTTTCATCTTGATACGGAGCCAATTAATCTGTGTATTGAATTAAAGATCGAGAGGAATCGCTGATATCGTATACAAACGCCAAATAATTTTCAAGATGCAAGTTATCCTATAGATGCTATATTCATGCCTGTTCGAAATGCGAATCATAGTATTCATTCTTATGTAAATGGGAATGAAAAACAAGAGATACTTTTTCTCGAAATATGGACCAATGGAAGTTTAACTCCTAAAGAAGGACTTCATGAAGCCTCTCGGAATTTGATTGATTTATTTATTCCTTTTTTACATGCGGAAGAAGAAAAAGAAAACTTCCATTTAAAAAACAATAAACAGAAAGTTACTTTACCCCTTTTTACTTTTCATGAGAAATTGGCTAAACAAAGGAAAAAGGGGGCGTATATGATACCTGACCCTTAGCCCAAGTGTTATATTTGGTTATTTAGTAAAATCTCCTTTTGGCGGAGAATGGTGGATTGTTAGTGTTGGGAGAATCGATGTAATACATCTGAGAATTCTTAATTGGCTAGTTGTAAATAGACCCAAACGGTATTGACGGTGATTCTCAAATATCACAGAACAAAATTTGATACGATGAGATAGAATGCAATAGAAACAAAGACACAGGGAACGGGTTACCTACTCTTAACGGTCAAAGCGAACTCTTTCATTCCGAATTCTTTAATTTGGAATGAATCAAATCTCCCCAAGTAGGATTCGAACCTACGACCAATCGGTTAATAGTCGAAAGGATCCTCTAATTGAAATTAGGAATTCGTTAGGACCTTTAGGGGCGGCCCCTCAAATTGTGAATTTTTATTCATTTTATGACTTAATAAATCATAATCCGATCTCCCTAACTAAATATTTACAACTTGACAATTTAAAATAGACTTTTCAAGTACTTAGATATTATTTAATGGATGAAAATGGGGGGATTTTGAATTCCGATCCATGCAGTAACATCGTTTTCAATACATTTAATTTGAATTGACATTTTCTGCATCATAATTATCACCATAATTATTGTGAAGAAACACCTAAAGAATTAGCCTTGACAGTTTTTTTTTGAAAATGTATGTATAGCCAAAAATAGACCACACCTACGGATGTCGGCTCAATCCGAAGGAAATTATGCGGAAGCTCTACAGAATTATTATGAAGCTATGCGACTAGAAATCGATCCCTATGATCGAAGTTATATACTCTATAACATAGGTCTTATCCACACAAGGAATAGAGAACATACGAAAACTTTGGAATATTATTTTTGGGCACTAGAACGAAACCTGTTCTTACCACAAGCTTTTAATAATATGGTTGTGATCTGTCATTACGTGCGACTATCTCCACTATAGAAAGAAAGAAAAAAAAGAGCAAATTCGCTAATAAATACTAAAATAGGCTTTCTACATATGTATTGTTCAAACTAACGATTTGTATCAGCTGTAGCAAAGAAAGAAACTTCATAGAAGTAGAAATATGAAGAAATAGGTATGCCTAGATACTTTATTCTAAGGATAAAGGATCTAATTGATAGAAGAAGCACTGTAAAGATCAATTAGTCAGGTTTTTGGCCGATACAATAAAAACTGCTAATTCGTATAGGGGCTATTGAATCGACCCAACCAGCAACTAGAGCTGTATGCATTATATGAACAGAAAGCAAACGACCGGGATCATTCAATACAACGGTATGAACACGATACCAAGGCAAACCCATGGAAATACCCCTTATCAACGAAAAATAAACACTATGTAACTTTATTGCACTAAAAAAAAAAAAAACTATGCTATGGATCTCCACCTTTGAGGTGAGGGGATTATCTTGGCGAAAAGATTAATATTTGGTCTATTATTACTTTGATTAGAATCAATGTCAGTTACAAACTGACATCATAGCTAACCGTCATCATATTATGTATGATGGCACAGGTATGATGTTAGTTCTTAACCGCCATCATACAAAACTGTCATCAAATGTCTATGATAAGATGACTGTTCACAACTGCTTCCTAAGCAACTGCCATCGTATATATACAATGGCGAAAATGTTTGATGGCGGTTCAAAACCCCATCAAAGGTAATGCGTCATCGTATCCTACAACAATAATGGATACAATGGCAGTTTGCATATGATGGCAGTTTAGAACTGACATCTAAAGTAAAAATTGTTGTAGTGTGTAGAAAGAAAATCCTAGATGGTACGGTATGCACCTGCAACAATGATAGAATAACAAAAGTTGGAAGAGAGAAAGAAGTTGTAGCGTTACATTTTCTCTTTTTTCTTTTCATTCCTTTATTTCTTTATTTCCTTATTTTTACTTTTTATTGATTTGAATTATATTAAAATTAGATTCTAAAACAAAATCTAGAATTTCAAATTTCTTTAAAATTTATTAGGTTTTTAAAAGTTGATGTGTATATATATATATATAATCCCAATTAAGGTTGACTCTTATACCTTTCCCTCTTAAATTTAAATTTACAAATTTCAAATCTTTTATCAACTTCAACGTAAAAATTTCAAATCTCGTATCAAATAAATTTAATTTTATTATCTTCTCAATTATATCAGTTTTGACACTAAAATACAAAATTCAAAGGAAACAAAATCCAATATTTGAGATAATTAATTTAAATTTACAAGATCTTGAAATATTACCGTTTATATACCAATGATATATTGTTATATTATTATATTGCATTTTAAAAAATATAAATTATATAAATAGTAATAACATAAACGAAAAAATGCATGAAATAAAAAAAAGTTAGATAAACCGTGATAAGAATACAAATCTCTAAATGTCTAAAAAAAAATTGAAAAAGAACTAGATAAAACTAAACCAGTTTGGGAAAAAAGAAGGTTACGAGCTGAATTTGATAACAAAGTGTATAAACAAATCGAAAAATAACACAATTCTGAATTTGATAAGGAAACGTATAAATAAACCGAAAAAGAATAAGATAAAGTCGAATTCGATAACAAAAGATAGATTTGGATAGATATTATAGGAGAAATATCAGGAAGATATAATAACGAATCACAAAAAAAATTGATGGTTAAAATCTCATAATTTTTCATTATAATTATATTGTATGTGTAAATGTAGATTAGTTAAATCTTATAGCTACATATGACAATTATACTGTATATGTCAGTTAATTACTAGAATAATACCGATATTAATAGAGAAAAATATGAAAGATACAATATTATGTTCTAATCAAGAACATGAAAAATGATGGTTAAATCAGATAAGATCATAGATTGATTTTTTTTTATGGATTCAAAAAGTAGTTATACAAATCTAATCTGAAGAAAAATTGCCAATACGAAATTCAAATTGGGGAAAAATGCGTCACTTTTTTCTATAAAATCCATAAGGTTAGAATCTGATAACCGACACTGACTCGTTTACACTATATTTCTATTCCAAATTGATTTACGCTATAGCAATTATGCTGTATTCAATATTTCTAATAGAAGACCACAAAGGGAAAACCAGTTATTATAAAAACGATCTCATGTGAGTGGCGCATGTTTTGTCGAAAGTCTTATTATCTTTGGAATTTGCCAAAAATCCAAATAAAACCCAAATTATTACTCTTTTGTCCAATTTTCCTTAAGTATTGTGATTCAATTAAATATTAATATTTTGGTTCAATTAAATATGCTTAATTTGGTCCAAAAATGGCTAACCAAGCCCAAGATCCAATTAATTGGGCTAAAGGTCCAAGTCTATGAGCCAACTAAGCTCAAGCCCACAAAGTCCATCTGAGAACTCTATAAATGTAAGAATTCTATTTCATTTGAAGGGTTAAGAAAATTGTAGACTCCAAAGAGCCTAGAGAATTCTCCCAACAATTGACTCTTAAAACTCCTAACGACCGAACCACTCCTTAAGCTCAAGTCCTTTGAAGATACAACATTCTTCTTGATGGGGTTGATGCTTTAAATCTCTTAGGTTCTATAATTTGTAATTATAAGGTACAAATATTTTATTTATTTAATAAAATTTGAGATGTTTTATTCGACATTTAATAGCATTAACCCACAAAGCAATAAACTAACATCCAAGGTTATCTTCTATAGCTTAAATATGTATGTAGGGACATATAAGTAGATTATATTTAAGTGATAACCTAAATGGTCTGTAGTAGATGGATAAGGTAGTGGTGACATTACGAATTTGACCCGCTTCGTAAATGTTACAATTATTGTAAAGTGCTACAAATGATCTAATTCTGATCATTCATGTAGAGACGAGCAGGGGTGTTCTATGCAAAAGAGCTTTTATATGACCGGACCACGAAATGACTAGTCTCATTATATAACACCGTTCATAATAGAGACTTACATTTTACTAGGATGACCATAAGTGACATGACCTGAATCCTGGGTGAGTTGTGAACTCCTGTCTATGAAGGCGGTCCTTTGATTTGTATGGGTGAGATTGACCAGATTGCCGACTCAATAAGCCTATCATTTTGGGGATTCGTCTGATTAGAGAGCTGGGAACATAGCTGCACAAGATGGAATTCATTTCTTCCCTAACGTTTGGGTAAGAAGATAAATTGCTCCCTTAAGTGCTGATTTTGGGCTTGAACAATATGACACCACACTCTCTCTTGGCCCGAAAGGGGTTTGATCATAGTTAGACTGTGACTTACTATTCATTAGAAGGATTATGTTGGATCGATATGGCAACCGTAGAGGGTGGTGAATAGGGTTTAATTAAACTTTTTTTTTCTAAATTAACCCAATTAAACTAATTAATACACTTTTTATAAGAAAAATTCAATTTATGCAACAAATAAAATGACAAATAGTGTGATAATTTAATTCTATCAAATTTTAGAAAATAAATAAGAACAAACTAAAACATACAATAAATTGCTTAAATTAATTGCAAAAATAAAAAGGAAAGAGTTAGAGAAGAAGACACCGTAATTTTTATAGTGGTACGGTCAAACTCGACCTACTCCACTCTCCAAGCGCCTCTTGGAAATTTGAAATAACATCTTTCCGACTCTTTCCACGGATTAGAGCCCAACCGTTACACACCGCTCCTTTTATGGGTTCAAGAGCAAACCCGATCCTTTCCACGGTTTAGGATCAAACCGTTACAAATGTTGGAATTTTTTAAGAACACAATACAACTCTCACTAGAGTGGATTTACAAGTTTAAGTACACAACAAATTTATCCTCACAATACAATAACCTCCTCAAGAATAAGATGAAAGAGAAAAAATTTGGGAGCTTAGAGAAGAGCAACAATGGAAACTTTCGAATTTTGGAGGATTATGAAATGTAAAATTTGTTCGTATAAAATTTGGAGAGGAAGATGTGTTATATAGAGATGGAAAAGAAAAAAAAAATTAAGAAAACCACAATTAATTTGGACCATTGGATTTTGGAAAAGAAAAATCAATGGTGGAGATTTTAAACTAAACTAGTCGTTAGATACAAACAAAATATAATATTAAATTCCTTTTCTTTTAAAATTCATTTTCTTTTTAAAATTAATCCAAAAAAATAAAAAACATATCATTTGTCAAAAACTACCGTTAGACACAAACATAAAATAATATTAATTCATTTTTCTTTTAATTCATTTTCTTTTAAAGTCAATCCAAAATAAATAAAAAAAAAAAAACCATGTATAAAAAAGCCGTTTGAACAAAATAAAATAATATTAAATTTTTTTCCTTTTAAATTCCTTTTTAATTTCATTTTTAAAATCAATCCAAAAATCAAAAGTCCATCATATGTTAATCTCTATATGCAAATGGTCTGGTTATGCCACGTCAATCTATCATGGTATTTTCTCTATAGACTTGTTTCGGTCATATCGTCTTCGTTTTAGCTCCGATTTGAGTGATTCAAGAAATTGTTGGAATCGTTGTTCTGAGCTCTACGTTATAGACATATTAAAAACACTAAAATTTTCAGTAATTAAAAATTGAGTTTGTTATCATCAAAACATTGATTAATTAATTAATTAAAATTAATTAATTTGAGATAAGGGCCAAAAAGTCAACAATCTTCCCTTTTTGATGATGACAAACCATTCAAGAAAAATAGCTTGAAATACATATAAACCATATGTACACAATAAATAAATTCAACATATCCACCATAAAGATCATTCTTTAAATCACTCAAAAAATAAATTCTCCCCTAAATTAATACAATCAAAATCATAACAAATTATAACATATTTTTCTTAAACTTCTCCCCCTTTGGAATCATCAAAAAGAATAATTAAGAAAAATTTAGAACTACATAAATGTTTCCCTTAAAAACATGAAAACATAAATTTAGCACAACTCTCCCTAAGAAATATTAACTCATGCTTTCCATACTCCCCTTATCAAAATGCCTTCTAAAAGATTTAACAAGTAAAATTATAAAATCAAGAGGGCATCACAATGCCTATTTTTGCAAAAGTTTTTCATTCAAAGACTTGTAAAAATATCCGCTAATTGATTATTAGAGCCTACAAATTCAAGAGTAATATTACATTTTGCACATGCTCTCTAATAAAGTGATGTCTAATATCAATATGCTTAGTCCTAGAATGATGTATAGGATTTTTAGTCAAATTAAATAGTACTAGTATTTAATCAAAATATAGGCACATTATCAAACTTTAATCCAAAATCATAAAGAGTTTGTTTCATCCAAAGAATTTGAGCACAACAACTAGCAACTGCAATATATTCCGCTTCGATAGTGGATAAGGCAACTGAATTTTGCTTTTTAACTAAACCAAGAAAACTAAGGAACTACCAAGAAATTGACAAGTCCCACTAATACTCTTACGGTCAAGTAAACTACTCGCAAAATCCGCATCGGAATATCCTACCAAATTAAATTCAACACTTCTAGGATACTATAATTTAAAACAATAGTACCAAGCAAATATTTAAAAATTCTTTTAACGGCATGTAAATGTGATTCCTTAGGACAAGATTGAAATCTAGCACAAAGACATACTAAACATAATATCGGGTCTACTAGTGGTTAAATAAAGTAAAATTCTCAATCATATCCTATATAAGTTTTTATATCCACACACTTACTTTTTTCATCCTTGTCAAGCTTAGTGGAGGTGCTCATACCTTCATTGAATTTGAACCTTTTGGAGTAAATCCTTGTGTATTTTTCTTGACTTATGAAAATACATCCTTGAGTTGTTTGATTTAGAGTCCAAGGAAGAAGCTAAGTCTCCCCAATCATAACTCATCTTCAAATTCACTATGCATACACTTTGAAAATTCTTCACACAAAGATGGATTAGTAGAACCAAAAATAATATCATCCACATATATTTTGTAACTAAAAGCATATCATTTTCTTTAGTCTTAATAAAAAAGAGTAGTATCAATTTTACTCATTTTAAATCCAATTATAGAAGCATGAAGAGAGCCTAGGGACTAACTCCCAAACTTTAATTCCTTTCAAATTGATTTAATTCTTCTTGCATAGCTAAAATCTAAAATTCATCATTTTCGGCATCTTTAAAACTTTTTGGTTCAATTTTAGAAACAAAAAGCAAGATTATTAAACATATTAAGAGAGGAACGAGTTTTCACACCTTGTTCGGGATCGCCAAGAAATTAATCTTTGGGATGGGAAGGAGCATACCTCCACTCTTTAGGAATGGATGAAGAACCAACTTCATTCTTTTCGATTAAGCTCACATCTTGCTTAGTTGAAAAAATTTCTTTGGCTTTGTCACTAACAAGTAAATCTCCAAAAATTTCTTTCTAAAAAACATCACTATAAATAGGCTCATTAGAAATAACATTGCAAGATTCATCAAATACTACATGCATAGATTCCTCAATTACTAAAGTTTCTTTATTGAAAACTCTATAAGCTTACTAGTAGAGGAATAGCCAAGGAAAATACCAACATCTGTCTTAGAATCAAAATTTCCAAGTTTTTCTTTGCTATTCAAAATAAAACATTTGCAACCAAAAACTTTGAAATACCCAATATTTGGAATTTTTATAACAAATTCATAAAGAGTTTTTATCCCAAGAAGGTCTAATTAAAACTCTATTTAAAACATAATAAGCGGTGTTAAACGGCTTTCGCCCAAAAGTATGTAGGTAAACCATACTCATGCAACATTGATCTAGCAAATTCTTGCAAAGTATGATTTTTTCCTTTCAATACACTGTTTTTGTTGAGGAGTTCTTGGAGCAGAGAAATTATGAGAAAAACCATTTTCTTCACAAAAAGTTTCAAAAACCATTGCTATCAAATTCTCCTCCATGATCATCTCCTAATTTTAGAAATCAAAAAAAACCTTTTTTCATTTTTGAACTCTTTTTGCAAAACTAGAAAAGCTTTTCAAAGCATCATCCTTATGTTTTAGCATCAAAACCCAAGTAAATCTTGAAAAATCATCAACTATCACAAAGGCATAATAGTTCCCTCCAAAACTAGCAATTTCTAGAAGGGCCAAATAAGTCCATGTGTAATAGTTGAAGGGGTCTTTGTAGAAATCACATTTTTAGATTTGAAAGAGGACTTAGTTTGCTTACCCATTTGACAAATATCACAAACTTTGTCTTTTTAAAATTTAAATTTGGGAAGACCTCTAACCAAAGAATTCTTGAAAATATTTTGAAATTAAGTGCATACTAGCATGTCCTAGTCTTCTATGCAATAACCAAGAATCATTGTGCAAAGCCGATAAACATTTATCATTAATAGGACAATCATTCAAATCAATAGTATAAACATTTTCATCTCTATTTCCAACAAATATAACTTTTCTATCACTAGCATTTTCAATGATGCAATTCTTTTTAATCAAACACAACTCTAAAGCCTTTATCACACAATTGACTAATACTAAGTAAATCATGCTTCAACCATCAACCAAAAGTACATTTCTCAATTAAAATAGAAGATTCATACCTATACTACCTTTACCAATTATTTTACCTTTCTTGTTGCATCAAAAGTTACAAGACCTCCATCCTTTTGGAGAGAGAGACAAATTGGATGGTCTCCCGTCATGTGCCTCGAGCAACCACTATCCAAGTACCATTTATTTTTCTTAGAGACTTTTCAAACAAACCTACAAACAGAAATGTTCAAGTTTGATTCTTGGTATCCATACTTGTTTGGGTCCTAAATGGTTAGCATTGACAAACTTGGTAATCCATTTCATTTTAGCATATACATTAAGGCATTGGATTTAGACAAGTAACAGGAATAAGTTGTATGTCCAAACTTGCCACATGAAGAAACAAACAACATTATGCAAAGATTTATCTCTTACAACAAATTTATGCACTCTACTTTTCTTGGAGAAATTATTCCTTGGAGCATTGTGAAACTTTACTCTTTGAGAAAATTTCTTCTTGGAGAAGTAGTATGAGCATATTTCAATTTAAAACACTTAGGTCCTATATGGCCTTCAACACCCAAATATGACATATAGCACAAAGTTAGATTTAACATGCTTAGACACAACCTTAGGCATATTAAGTTTAGGCATATTATGAGATGCTTTAACAAAGATAGTTTTAGAACTTGAAGGAGTAGAACATTCATCAATATAGCCTAAACCTCTTTTATTACCAAAAGGCTTGCCTACTTCAATTATCTTGTCTAATCTTTGAGCACCTATTGTCAACTTTTTAATAGATTTTTTAGCCTTATCAAATTCTTGCAAAGCACTAAATTTCTTTTCTTTGAGTAATTTAATCAAATTATCTTTTTTCACAACTATCATGCTCAAGAAATTTAACTTTGTCAAGGAAGGCATTTTTCTCTTCACAATCAAAAGCATGCTTGTCATAAGAGATATTCATTTCATCAATATGCATAGCATCGTGCTCATTCTCTTTTAAGCAAACAATTTCTTTCAAGTAAAGATTATTTTTTCTAGATAAAACATTGTATTTCTTTTTCAGCACAACATACTTAGAACTAAGTTTTTCTAAATCATTTTGCATATTTTCAAAAGCTTCAAACAATTCATTATAAGAAAGAGGTTCTAGAGTTTACCTCACATTTTTGTTCATCCTCTTTATCACTATGAGCAATGAAGCAAAAATTGGCCACTTCTTCATTATCAACTCCCACTTTCCGCTTCATCGCTATCATCCCAAGTAGCTTTCATTGCTTTCTTCTTGGATTTCTTAGATGATTTGAGAAAAGGACAATCGGTTCTAATATGACCCGGCTTCTTGCATTCATAGCATATTACCTCATCCTTTTTTGCTCTTTTCACCTTTGACTCTTTTTGGTTGGAGAGATGCTTCTTGAATTGCTTCTTTCTCTTGATGAAGTTCTTATACTTACATGAAAAGATAGGCAACATCATCTTCATCAAGTTCATCTTCATCTTGGGAGTCAACTTCTAAAGAGATGGTCTTTAAATCTATTACTTTTTTCTTTCTTTTTCTTCTCATCCTCCATGTTTTTTCCTTGATCTTTATCTCATGCGTCCAACACGAGCCCATGATTTTCATCAATCGAGAGAGATTTGAGATCCTTTGCCTCTTGAATGGCAGTGACTTTAGGCTCCCATTGTTTTAGGCAAAGACCACAATAGCTTCTTTATCTTCTCAAGATTTGAGTACTTTTTCCCAAGTCCTTCTAAAGCATTGACAATGTTAGTAAATCTAATAAACATATCGGAAATAGCTTCATTTTCATCAATTTTAAAACATTTCATATGATGAATTAACATGTCAATCTTTGTTTCTTTACTTGACTAGTTTCTTCATGAGTAATTTCTAATTTATCCCATATCTCTTTAGCGGTTTTTGCAAATAGACACTCTATATACTCAACTTCATTCAAAGCACAAAATAAGCAATTAATAGCTTTGGCATTTAAAGAGCATGCTTTCTTTTCATTTATTGACAATTCTTCCTTAGGTTTTAGTGCTAACATCATCAACATCTTTTGTTGGAATTTTAAAACCTTCCTCAACAATATCCCATAAATCATAATCAATAGAAAGCAAGAAAATTCTCATTCTATTTCCCCAATAACTATAATTAGTACCATTAAAGAAAGGAGGCTTTGTAATAGATTGGCTATCATAAAAGGGAAAAACCTAAAGTTATCATAGCTAAAAAACAATTAAGTTTATCAAGAAATAATATTTCAAGAAGAGCAACCCGCTCTGATACAAATTGTTGAATCGATATGGCAACCATAGAGGAGTGAATAGGGTTTAATTAAACTTTTTTTTTCTAAATTAATCCAATTAAACTAATTAATACACTTTTATAAATTATAAGAATTTTAATTTATGTAAACAAATAAGATGACAAATAGTGTGATAATTTAATTCTAGTAAATTTTAGAAATAAATAAGAACAAACTAAAACATATAATAATTGCTTAAATTAATTGCAAAAATAAAAAGGAAAGAGTTAGAGAAGAAGACACCTGAATTTTTATAGTGGTACAGTCAAACTCGACCTACTCCACTCTCCAATGCCCTTTTGGAAATTTGAATAAAATCTTTCCGACTCTTTCCACGGATTAGAGCCCAACCGTTACACCACCGCTCCTTTTAGGGTTCAAGAGCAAACCCGATCCTTTCCACGGTTTAGGATCAAACCGTTACAAATGTTGGAATTTTTTAAAGAACACAATACAACTCTCACTAGAGTGGATTTACAAGTTTAAGTACACAACAATTTATCCTCACAATAACATAACACTCTCTCAAGAATAAGATGAAAAGAGAAAAAAATTGGGAGCTTAGAGAGAGCAACAATGGAAACTTTCGAATTTTGGAGGATTATGAAATGTAAATTTTGTTCGTACAAAATTTGAGAGGAAGATGGTTTATATAGAGATGGAAAAGAAAAAAAAATTAGAAACCACAATTAATTTGGACCATTGGATTTTGAAAAATGAAAATCAATGGTGGAGATTTTAAACTAAACTAGTCGTTAGATACAAACAAAATATAATATTAAATTCTTTTTTTTTTAAAATTCATTTTCTTTTAAAAATTAATCCAAAAAAAAAAACATACCATGTGTCAAAAACTAGCCGTTAGACACAAACATAAAATAATATTTAATTCATTTTTCTTTTAATTTATTTTCTTTTTAAATTTATTCTTTTTAAAGTCAATTCAAAAATAAATAAAAAATATACCATGTCTAAAAAACTAGTCGTTTGACATAAACATAAAATAATATTAAATTTATTTTCCTTTTAAATTCCTTTTTAATTTCATTTTTTTAAATCAATCCAAAAATCAAAAGTCCATCATATGCTAATCTCTTAATGATTCACTATTGAACCAATATGCTGCCACATGTCTATAATACAAATAGTCTGGTTATGTCACATCATCCACTATGGTATTTTCCTATAGAATTGTTTCGGTCATATCGTCTTCGTTTTAGCTCCAATTTGAGTGATTCAAAGAGGTGTTAGAATCGTTGTTCCAACTCTACGCTATGGACATATTAAAACACTAAAATTTTTAGTAATTAAAATTTGAGTTAGTTATCATCAAAACATTGATTAATTAATTAATTTGAGATTAAGGGCCAAAAAGCCAACAGATTAGTGATACTTAAGGAGTTAGATGTAACTACATGAGCAAAAACGAAAATTTTGGCCTAGATGTACTTACGACCAGTTGGTGAAGGGATACCGCACCTTTGATTGTTAAATCCAATGGAAACAGAAATATATTTGTAGTGCAAAGAGTGCAATTTTTGGTTTTTAGTGGAGTAACCAATAGTTAATAGATGTTGAATAATTTAATTAAATTTAATTAAAGGAGTTTAATTAATTATTCAAGTACCATTGGAGCTTCAATCTACAAGTCCATAAAGTCCCTCTGTAGCTCAACAGGGATTATGAGAACCAATTTTTTATGAATTTGAATTGTTCAAATTAATTGAAGGAATTAATTATATGTGTGATATAATTATATTGATCATATATGTGATATAATTAATATAATGTATTGATACATTATAATATAAAGTTTATTTGAGAGGAAATAAATATTTGAATATGATTCAAATATTAATTATGTGGATTGGATTCAATAATTAAATTTAGTATAAATGTGATTTATATTAAATACCACATATTGATGATGAATTAAAAATAGTAGGTTATATTGTATTTGATATAATATAAAAACTATGGGTTATGTGTTATATTCGATATATATATAATTATATATACATATAATAAGTTAGTTATTATATATATATATATATATATATATATATATATATATATATATTATATATAATATACATATAATTATTTTATTTTAAATTTAAATTCCAAAATTAAAGCCCTCCCCTTAATTCTCTCAATCAAACTTGAGGGGGACAGTTTTTCTAGGAGTTTTTTTCATCTTAATCGTTTTTTCATTAAGAGTGTCTCTGTGTGTGGCTCTCTGAAAAACTTTCCCAATTAAAGAATTTTTCTCTCCTCTAAAATCTTGATTCCCTCTGCCCAAAATACACAGAGCTCACACCTCCTATGGATTCTCATCCCAAGAGAGAATACAGAGGTCTCACTTGTGATGGTGTCATCATTGGGTGTTTATGTTTCCACGAATTGTTCGTGAACGTTTCGAGGGTTTTGTGAAGATCTTTGGCTTCATGGATAAGCATTCTTCTTCCTCTATTTTAAAGCATGTTGTAATTTTTCTCATTAATACATAATTATTTGTTTTGTAAAATTTTTTTTCTGTGAAAATAGCTCCGCTTCTGCCGCAAACTTCACAATTCATTCACTTCCATGACTTCAACTTCTAGAACATCCATGCATTCCGCTTCTTCAAATCAAGCGTACGCATCAAACAGGGAGAAGGTAGAGAATTCAGTCAGAGGTGAAGGATTGAACATTCAACATCCATTGAGTCATTGATATTTACTCAGAGGTCGATCCAAATGAGGGTTAAACGCATAGCCAATAGAGAAGTGGAAAAATTGACTAAGTGTTAGTAGGAAAGGAGTAGGAATCAACGTTGGTAGCATAGTTGAGTAAGTTCAACTCATAGCATAGTTGAGAAGGTTCAACTTGTAGTATAGTTGGGGAGGTTCAACTCATCATCCCAAGATTGGAAGCGTAGTTGAAATGAGTTGAGCTTGAACCTTGTAGATGAAGGAAATACTTACCAAGGGAACTTATATTACTTTTTAGAAGCATTGAACACAAGTTTTAGTCAAGCAAAAGACCATTTGGATGCATGGTTGGACTACTCTAGACACCTAAGGTTGAGTTGGACGCATAGGTCACTATATTGACTGCATGGTGGATCACTTTGGAAGCATGACTTCAAGAGATTGGTCTTGAACACATAAATGAAGGAAGGATGTATTGAACATCTATTTGGGACTCATAGTAGTGTGTATTGTACGCATAGTTGAAATTTACTAAGTGTTGGACAGCATACAAGTAGGTTTAACTCATCAAAGTGAGTAAGTTCATAAGAGGACTATGTTGGACAGATGGAAGGGTATTTTGGACACTTAGACGGTTATTTGAACATTGTCTTTAGCACATGAGAAGGATAAACAAAACATGAAACAAATACCTTGAGGAGAGTTTCACCAAGAAACCCTAGGAATACTTCTTGGAGGCATGTTGTGAGAAAATGAAAAAACTAGGGCACGTACTAGGAGAAGATTGATGTTTGGACGCATGATTTGAGGTATGGCACTAGATATCAACACTAAACAAGAAAAAGGAAGCTCATCTTAGATGCATAACCTCAAGAAGTTAAGCTTGATATACCTTGGACACATAGAAGACAACTTGGAAGCGTAGGAAAATAATACTTAGACACATACTTGGAAGTAAGGAGTATAAGTAAGCTGGAAAACTCAAGAAGATAATCAAGGGGAGAAATCATGCTATGGGTAGGAGACAAAAACCAAAGAAAGTAAGAAAAGGAAAAAGTTGGGTGTATGGGTGCATGGCATGGACCATGCATCCAAACATAATAGGTGTGATGCATTTATACCAAGTTTCTTGGGGAGCAAGGCCAAGTTGACAGCTAGGAGGTGTATGTGGCGAATTAGAAGGAAGTCTTGACTAAGTCCAAGTAGGAGGTCGCCACCTATGGAGCAAGGAAAGACCATGCTACGAGCTGGTGAAGACACCTCAAAGGGTGAGTTGGTGCATGCATGGGAGGTGGCCAACTTTGAGGTGAAGACAACTTTAGGAGCTGACACTTAGACATGCATGTAAGTAAGAGGTGTCAAACAAAGAGATGAGATGAAAAGCTTAAATACCAAGAGAGGGAACCCATTTGCCTCATAATTTCATGGAACTCTCAAAGAAAACTCAAGAGGAAAGTGTGATAGGAAGAACATAGGTTGTTATGAAGAAAAATGGAGGTTGACCGTCATCGATATCGTCCGTCAACATGCTATACGCCCAACTGGAGTCATCTGGGCATCCAACATGAAGAGCTATGCATGCAACCTAACTGGGGAAGCTAACTACGCACCCAATTGAGTAAACTATATTTCCCAACAGGTTTGAAAAAGTCATCTCTGCACCTACTTTTGTTGTTGGTTACCGAACGCCTAATTTTGCATCCGTTGGAGTTGGTAAGCTAAATTTAGGGCCAATAAGATATTCTAAGGTTATTTTTAGCCCTAATTTTGGATTCTAAGCCAAACTTGGACAAATTCAGGGCAAGTTGGATTTGGGAGAAACCAGGAATATGTATGATTTGAGGAATCCTTGCCGGTGATTGTGAGTGATTTATTTTTGAATGTTTTGATATAAACTTATATGATATAAGGTGTATGTATGATTTGAAATGCTTGGCATGATCTATATGTTTTATTATGGTTGAAAACTCTGGATTTATATAAATATATTTTATCTATAGTTTATTCAAAAGCATGTTTTCTACCAAAAATATATATATATAAAAGTTGAGATAAAATATAAGTTGAGATAAAATAACATAAAAAACAACCTTAATGGATATAATTTAAAATAAACCAATCTCTTCTTTTCTCCCCCTAATTGATTCAAATTAGCTATGGAATTTAATTAACCTATATTCACACATACAATGTAATTTTAATGTAAAGTTAGATAGTTATTTTACATCCATTGAAATTTTAGTAATGGATTTTGTCTTTATAACTTGTTTTATAAGTCGTGGGTTGGATAAAATTATAATTTGGCTAATTTGGGTTTAATGGATATTTTCGATCTAGTAAATTAGATTTAAAATAGGCTAAATTAAAATATTTTTGTTTTCAAAATTTTTAATTAGAGATTTTGAAGGTAAGTTTCATAGTTTTGAAAGTTTTAATGTATTTCTTTTGTTTTTGAATTCTTAGAGCGAAACTTAAATTTATTGGAGAAAAAAAAATATTTTATAAGAGATAGAAAAATATATCTAGATATTTGGAATTTGAGATGGAAAAGAAAATTTTCACTTATTTATATATATATATATATAAAGTTGAGATAAAATAACATAAAAAACCTAACATTTAGGTTACTGCTCCCAATATATATATATATATATTTAAAAAGTTATATTTAATTAAGATTTTGTAAGCTAAAAATACTTTTAAAAAAGGAAATTAAAGAAAAATAAAGAACGAGTGCCTCACAAAGCCGCCCCTTTCTCTTCTTTCACGAGCTTCCTCCTTCGTGTGAACAGCAATGCCGCCATCTGTGTCATTCCTCTCAACTGCAATCTACCACAAGTCGTTCTGCCACACCCATCAACTACCTCACGCTATCGTTTATGTCGAGACTACCTCCATGGCAGGGTACGTAGATAAGTGCCATGGGTCTTCCTCTCTCATTCACTCTGTCTTTTTTTCTTGATATCTTTTTCGCTGCTATTTACTTTACTATATACCATCGATATTATCATTGTGTGATCGTAAGAGTAATCGGCCAACCGTATTTAGGTGAGTATCAAAGTTGTTTTGTGAATTTTTGTTGAAGTTTTGGTTTTCTATGATATGGTTGACTTCAATTAAATTAAGAACTGTTTTAGAGTTTGATGGAAGTTTTAGCTACTATCGAGAAAGGGGTGTTTGACGACACTTTATTTAATATAATGCAACAGTATAGTATATTTGCATAATAGTACAGTGTATTTGTGCTTTTTTGGATTTGTTTTAGTTTGTAATGTTTGGTTCTATCCATTTTAGTGTGTAGGGATAGTTTGGATATTTGCTAATTAGTATTTTCTTATTTTAAAAATTGTTTTGCTATTTTTATGATTTAAAAAAAAATTGCTAATTTTCCAAATGAAACTTTAAAATTTCTATTTGTTTTGTCATCCTTTATTAATTAGATGATTGGGCCTTCATCATTGCACACATGTGCTTCTCGGTGGGTGGGTTAATTTCAATAGGTGTTTTATCTCCACAATTTCTAATACTACTTGAGGGGACCTTTAATATTAATATGGTTGTTTTCAAAACTTATTAGAGAAATATTGTTGTTTTGAAACTTATTAGAGAAATATTGTTATTTTGGGAGTTCGAGGCTAGAAGTCGAGGGTTGAGGATTCGATTAATGTAGAGGTCGAACGTTGAGAACTCGACAAACAAAGAAAAAGTTGAAAACAATATGTATATTAGGGTTGTCGAAGGTTGAAATTTCGACATACATAAGTCGAAACTTCAACCCTCGACAAGGAAGATAAGTAGGTAAAGGAATCTCGCTAATTTTGTGATGAGGATCTCACTCTAGAAGGAAATCTCGCTAATTTTGTGATGATGTATATAAGGTTGTCGAAGGTTGAAGTTTCGACATACATAAGTCGAAACTTCAACCCTCGACGAGGAAGATAAGTGGGTGAAGGAAATCTCGTTAATTTTGTGATGATGTATTATTAAGGTTGTCGAAGGTTGAAGTTTCGACATACATAAGTCGAAACTTCAACCCTCGATAAGGAAGATAAGTGGGTGAAGGAAATCTCGCTAATTTTGTGATGAGGATCTCGCTCTAGAAGAAAATCTCGCTAATTTTGTGATGGGGATCTCGCTCTATAAGGGAATTTCGCTAAAAATGTGGGTTGAATCTCGCTGGTAAGGTGAGCATCGCTAGGAAGACAGTTTGTTAATGAAATGCTTGATCTCGCTCATGAGGATCTCGCTCATAATTGTCTTCATTTTATTTACTTTCCATAGAAATATATATATATATATATATAACCAATGAGAAAAAAGGTAATAATCATTAATGAAAAAATAACAACAAATAACAGAATTTGTTACAACTAATAACTATAATTGAGTAAGTTTTTAATGAAGAGTGCATATATTAAATTTGATTATAATTGAATAAGTCCCTGAAAAAAAATATGGTCAACCTTGGAATTTTATTAATCAAGTAATTAAATATAAAAGATGTGAGGTCCTATCACCATTGCTGCCCCTTGCTCTGATTCCCTCTGCGCGATTCCCTGCATGCGTTGACGATCTTGCAATGCAGTGCTCCCTCTGCCCGCCACTGATCCGATTCCCCCTGCATGCATTGACGCATTCATGCCCTCTGCCATACTAATGCCTCTTCAACACCAAACCCGTGGGTGAGTATCAACACCACTACATTCTTTATACCCCCATCCTCTTTATTTTGCCTCACTCACTACTCGATAGCTCACTGCCCTTGGATGATTTTTCTTCAACTCCTCTCCCTTGATTGCTCACTGGCCCTTCATAGTCACTGCCCCCTTCGAAAATAAGCCTTCGAAATCATCTTCTCTCCTCCCCGTTTCCATTTCCCATTTCTCTTCTTGTATTTCGTTTAATACAAATTATTCTCACACAACTTATACTGGTTCGTTACTCTACTAATTTTTATTTTTAAAAGAATAATTATAAATTTTATTTTCTTCTTACATTATTATTTTTTTATATATTCTAATTTTTTTTAAATTTTGTATTGTTATCAGATAACAATAACAGGAAAAAAGGGTGAACATTGTCACTTGAAGGAACAAAGAGAACTACGTCGAATTGTGAGTTGAACTTATATATTTGAAAAGTTTAGTTTATTCTTATGATATTTGATTTATTTAGTATTAACTTTGATGTTTATAGTGCAAAATGTTTTAGTTTAATGTTATGTTTAAGAAGATTGATATTTATAGTTTAAGTACAAAATATTGTGATAGTTACACGAGTTTAGTATAAGTTTAAAAGTTTTTTAAATATTAGTTTGAAAATTTTAGTTTATTCATATGAAAATATTGTTGTTAGTTTAATTGTGATATGTTGAATTTCGTAGTATTAACTTTTGAAAAATATAGTTAAAATCGTTTGAAAAAATTTAATTTAATTTATTTTTTTATTTTGTATAAAATTTGAAAATATTTTATAAAAGTTACCTCAATTTTAAATTTTGTTATTTTTAAAAGATAGTTATAAAATTTATTTATTTTTTATGTTTAAAAAATAGTTTTATAAAAAATCTTAATTTATTGTTATTTTAAAAATGATGTTCATAAAACTTAAAAAGTTTATGTTTATAAACTAAAAAAATTTAGAATATTTTTTTAATATACTCTTATAAAAAGATAATCAAAACAATTGATGTTTGTCTCTTTCTTTTTTTTTAGAAAATGGCAGGCAAAATGCTTAGGATTTTTTTTTACAAATATAATATGATTGATGTATTGATGGAGTGACGTATGACCAACCACCAAGTGGGAGTTTTACCATAAATGTGAATATTTGAACAATTCATTGAAAATAGTTGGATGTTCTTAGTGTGAATGGAGAGCAAATCAGATAGAAATAATCATATAGAATCCTAATTCTAGAAACATCAGGATCAATAAGGTTTATGTCAATTCCTATTGAATGCACAAGCTATGAACTTAATGTTCTCAATAGCAATGTCATTGTCAATCTAGTGCATTGTATGTAAATGTAAAAATGGATAGGGTGCATCCTGATATCAATTTAACCCAGTTTTAAAGATCCAACTCAATGTATCGATCCTGATCCAGAGTCAGTTGTATCGCCCATATGATAATGAAGATATGGCGGCTGACAACCTGTACAGAAACTTCAGAACAGAACCGGATGACGAATTTGAGAGTGGATTTCGATGGTCCGTGACATGAGATGCTTTCAGATACATCAATGATTTGGATATTAATGTACTGGATAGCATTCGGGAACATGACCCAATTGTAGTCCTGTGGACGTTGACAATACCAATTGATAAAGGGATGATTTGTCAAGATAAAAATGCTACAACACGCGGTCAATGTGCAATAAAGTGTCATGCACTATATGAGGTTTGTTGAATCTACACCGCGATTTGGACAATTCGTGTAAGAAGTGTGAGGATGTTTAAGTGGAGACTTCTCGTGCATAAAGAAAAAATCGCATTGGCTTGTTCGACGATCACTAAGTATGATGAGCAACATAACATGTTTTTTATTCAGAAACTAAGTCAAAAGTCCACGTGCAATGGATTCATACAATGATTGCAATGGAGTTTTTGTTGACGCCTTAAGAAAAACACATCTTTGGCACAATTGTCAGCCGACATCAAATCAAATTTTTGGATATTATGTTTCCTTACATAGGGTATGGAGGGAAAAAGAAAGTGTTGGAAGTATTCGGTGATTGGATGAGTCTTATAAATTGTTGCCCAAGTGGTTATATATGGTTAAGCTGACCAATCCCTGGAACACGTGTAGAGTGGAGAGTTAAAGAAACGCTTACTGAAGGTCATGTTATCCTAACTTCTGTATTTTGGGCAATTTGTCCTTGTATAGAAGCTTTTAATAAATGTCGGCCGATAATTCAATTAGATGGTACAAGCACTTGTACGCACAGGAAAACTGTTGATTGCTTACTTAGTTGACTCAAAGACCATCTTCTTCACTTGCGTTTGCCATTGGGCTGATGAAGAGTCCACAGACTCATGAGGATGGTTCCTGAAACACCTGAGAGAAATTGTATCACACGAAGGGTGTGTTTTAATTTCGATAGACATGCTGGTATAATCGCAGCAGTGAAACAACCCACAAATGGTTGGACGGGACCGAAATGTCACCATCGTTTCTGCTTACGACATAATCTTTAGAAACTTCAATAAAAAGTATAAATTTAATTCATTGAAAAATTATGTTTATCGTGTCGGATGTCAGTTTCAAATTCGAAAGTTTAACAAAGCATTGAGATATCAAAAGAATAAATCGGAAGCTGTCTAAGTTTTTTTAAAATTAGTTTTAGAGCAATGGGACTCAATACATGATGGAGGATTCAGATATGGGTGAATGACGACAAATCTATCCGAGTAATAAATGGAGTCTCAAAGGAGCTCAAATGTTGCTTATAAATGCTCTTGCTCAGAATAACATTCTTTCAAATGTGTGAACTATTTGAGAAAAGAAGAGAAGAAATAAGGATGCATTGAGCGTCAAAGATAATAACCCGGTAATATATTTTTATATATATATGTATTAATTAATATTTATTTCAAACATATTTTATAATACTAAGTGGAGTAAAATTCAGGTACGCACACGAGAAAATAATAAATGGGTTGCACGATCTAGTAAACATGAAGTACAATCAATACGATCGTATGAAGGTGTGTTTTCATGAAAGACTGGACGTCATAAGTCCTCAATGCCAAGAAGGAATGTTCAATATTGAGGCTAAACAGGTCCGAGCGGTACTGTTCATGTAAGGTCAGAGCGTTACTGTTCATGTAATATGGTTAGGTAACACAATTTCGTGAGCTCACAGATGTGCAGACGAGGAACGGTCATAAGATATGCGCGAGCATATATACTCAAATGATGGGTGGAAGTCTGTTTTCAGATAAATCAGGTCATTTTGTTTCATTTGATGTTCCTGCCACTGTTAGCTAACCTCCATGATGTAGCTCGTATTCGTGGGGTGGAGCATGCTTGGCATGGTTGTTATAGACAACTATGCAAAGCAACAAGACTGAGATTCGAGAGATAGCTGGACTCTCATACTTTTGCAACTATGGGCTTGGGAGCGATTTCCAACAATGCTCACAGCTACAACATGTTAATGACGCTCAGTTAGATTGGATGAGCCTACGGTTCTCGGTATGTTGTTTTTAATTCAATTTAATTTTTATATCACTGATCTAGTTTAATTTAAATCTAAATTATCAATTTAAAAATTTAGGTGGAGAGATATAAATTTTGTGTGATTAGGACAGCCACACATGTAGTCAGCCAGTATAGATACATGTTTGATCTGCTTCAACCTGAACAGGTACATTATGACTTAACCTAATTGATTATTTATACACATTTTTATGTATTTGTCTTTAATATTCTCTAATATAATATTTTTTGTTTCAGGTTATTTGGAAGTTGTACAAATTATTATGCATATCTTTGCTTAAATTTTTGTTACGAATGGTCAAAACATATGGCGGACGATGAGTCCTCTCATATTTTTCACATTGGTGAGTGGCATCCTGACAGGGTGATGAGACAATTAAGTTTTCAGCAGGATGTCCCATCAACCTTATAATACTGAACCCGTACTGCATGATATTGACCTAAGGAACTGGAGATTGGATCCGAAAAAGTTGCACATTTGGTAGTGCGATGGCACTATCGTGCAAGGTTTATTGCAGTGGGGGTTTCTTTTGAATAGTTTGACACAGATGTCACTTCCAGAATATATTTAATTGGTATAATAATATCAAAGGCGCTACTCACTCGTCGGGAGCAACTGTGGGTCATCTGGTAAATGAATGAATATTATCTAATTAATTTTTAATTTAAATTTATTTTAATATTGTCTAATTATTTTATAATTACAGAGATCGAACAATAGTAACTCCGTGAGTTGCGAATGATCTGAACCAGGTTCTTGCTATATGTAGTGATAACAAAGCTTATGGAGGAATTCATTATATGTACGATATATCTATTGTCCTCCACTACTCCTAGACGTAGGACCTGTTCGGGAATATGGATGAATTTAATGAGGTTGCACATAATGTGGAAGAGTTGCCCTATGATGCAGACGCAAAGTCACTGATTATGTTAAGTCCGATGATGATGATGCCAACATTTGGTTCAGGACATTATGACCTTAAGAGCTGGTCTTTCGTCTTCATACGTGCATGGACATGGTCGGGGTCGTGGAGAGCATAATGAATATTTATATTATGAAGGCTGCAGAGTACCAGAGCACATCAAGAAGACCCGAGCAACCTCAAGTTTGAAGTCCGACGACGACAACCAGCTCGAAATCGACGAAGTCCGCCTTGTGGGACACATTGATTTTTATAATTATTTTTATATAAATGAGATATTTAATTTACATTTTTTTATTTTTATGAGATATTTTTTTTTTTTTTAATTTATTCTTTTTAGAGTTTAAATAAAATATAAAATATTTTTAGAAATTTTTTATAAAATAAAAATTAAAAAAAAAAAAGGAAAAAAGAAGAAGAGTGAATGTGTAATAATTAAAAAAGAAAAAAAAAAGAAAGGGCAAGGTCGAGGGTTCAAAATTCGACCTACCTTGATCGAATTTTGAACCTCGAGTTATTAAAAAAAAAAAAAAAAAAAAAACAATACTTTTACAAATAGTTTGAAAACTTTATTTTTCCTAAATAGTTCTAAAAGGACAATATCCTTTTAATTTTTCCCTACTTGAGGTATTTGTTGTTTAACTTTTATCTATGTTAGTGTGTGTGTGTGTTTTTTTTTTTTTTTTTTTTTTTTTTTTTTTTTCGAGGCGATCGGACAAATGGCCAAAACTAAACGACATTTTTAGAAATATGGCCAAACAAGTTTTCTTGGTGAAAATGGCCCACAACTACTTTTAATAATATTTAAATTTTAAATAATGACAAATAAC